>NC_029788.2:133545931-133546255 GCF_000816755.2 Arachis ipaensis | reverse complement strand
AAGTATCGATGAGATGTGTTTCCCACAAGCAAAATATTGTGAGCCCACTCGCATTTGATTTTAACTCCTCAGTAGGAAATAGGGTTTCACGACCCCAAAAAAAAGGTAGGAAAAGGGGTTGGCAAAAAATATTCTACCTGCAAAAATTATTCATGACGGAAGAACTAATAAAGAATTAAAGATTCACAAAATTTTCACAGGACGGCCACTTGTCCTTGAGAATAAATGAGGATACAAATAGAAATTGAGGTACCTATTTTACGGAAATCTATAATTTTTTTGCAAAAGATATTTAATTAAATGTCTTTATATATAGAATATAGA
>NC_029788.2:133540877-133545855 GCF_000816755.2 Arachis ipaensis | reverse complement strand
AGATACCTCATACCTGGATATCTACCTCTTTTACTACAGGAAAAATAAATAAAAACTAGTGAAAAAAATAAGACAAGAATAAAAAAAATTACTTTACTAGATGAAACCTGGGAGTGGAGGAGGAGTCCCCATCTCATAAACACCTATTGCCATCCCAATTCGTATGCCACATTGCAGCTATGATTTACTTATTTTATTTTATTTTGACATTTCTAGTTCCCTTACTCTCCCTCTTGCTAGATCAGAGGTCAAAGGTGTTTGCGTGCAGGCATTGTCAGGGGCTTTATAAAAGAGTACAATAGAATAGATATATAGAAACGTCAAAGGCTGCAATTATTGTGTTTTGAGTAAAAAAGATGTTCAGTGGAAATTGTTTACATCAGAAGGCCTTTGGGGTTTGGCCGTTTGGAGCTTGGTGGAGCTGCAATATCCTTTATTTTACTCGTCACTAGTTTTTTTTTTTATGGCAATTCACCTTAATAAAACAAATAAATTAAATATTTATTTAAATACAACAATTAAAAATTAATTTATCCTATTTTTATTCTATATAAATAGTAGACTTTTTTCTATTTATTACCAAAAATATATAAATTGTGGTATTTTTTTCACGATTTATAAATAATATAAATAACACATAAACTGTAATCTCTTTTCATAATTTATGAATAGTAAACATGCCTGAATATAGATATTAGAAGATCAACCTTTAATTAAATATATTTTCTCTTGCCCTCTGTTTTCACAATCCCATTATATAATAAGAATGGATGTTCCTCCTCCATCACCACGTTCAAGAAGCTATCCTTTACTACTTGCAGCAGCTACAAATTAAAGAAACTATCATTATCAATAAATAGTCCATGTTATAATAACAACAACATTAGCATCATGTGAAAATGTTTAAAGTCTATTGCTATTTTCTCACTCTTTATACACACCCTATACTTTCTCTTTCTCTTATTCCCTCAACCTCTCTTATGTCATGATATTGGTGGTTTTGTTCGCCTTCATACTCGTCTAACCATTATTACTCCTCATCAATCATCTGAGTCTAAATCTCTCAACAAATTTTTTCGTTGCAAAAATATTTACATCTATATAATATATGATTTTAATTTTAACAATATTCTACTTATACAAAAATATGTATAGACTGATGGTATAAAATTGGTATTATAATCGTTTGTTAAATAAGTTTAGTATGAAATTAAATTTCCTTAAAATAAATTTTTGTTGAGATTATAAATATTTTTTTGAATTGAATTTGGAATGTTCTTGTTTTCAAAAATTTTAAATATTTTTTTTTACGTTAAATGGTTATTGCAATATTTACTGTGCTATGTTAATTAGCTTCTAAGACATTTTTTAATGTTTAAATATTTTCATAGAATATTATGATTTGAAAATGTTTGTAAATTATTAAAGGTGCATATTTTGTTGGTGGGAAGAGACAAGATGAGAATGTCATGGATAACAGAAGAAAAGCACACAAAAAATCTGTGGTGGAGTACGGAACAAAGTCAGGAGAATATTCCAGAAAAGCTACCGGAGAACATACTTCGTATTAGTATTTCTCCCAATATTCATACTCATGCATGATTATTATTCATAAATCGTGAAAGGGTATCACGATTTGTGTATTATTTACATTGTTCATAAATCGTGGAAGAAGTACCACACTTTATATATTTTTGGTAAAAAGTATAATGGATTCTACGATTTATATAGAATAAAAATAGGATAAATAAGTAATCAGTTTTTAATTATTACATTTGAATAAATATTTAATTCATTTATTTTATTTAAGCGAATTGTCCTTTTCTTTGTGTATTTGATGTAAAAACCATGAACCCTTCTTTTTGTATACGTATGTGTTGCATTTATTGCATTTATTAAAGGATAAATTACTCTTTATAATAAATTTAATAGTTATTAGATAAAATTAATTATATCATTAAGATGATTAATATTAATTTATTTTAACTTGAATTTTGACAATCAAACTAATTAATGATAGTAAAATTATTTAAATTTCATATCTACAAAATCACACAATTTTTATATCAATCCCATTAACAATTATGAAATTTATCTTTATTTAATTAACACTTTTTCTACTTTTTAATTTTAAATTTGTGATTTGGCTTTTTAATTTTTGTTTATTTGTTTCTTTTAGTTTTCTAATTTTTTTTTATCATTACAATTAATTAATATATGTGTGGTTTTAAAAAAATTATAAAATAAGATCTCTTTTATAACTCTTATAATTTACAAAAAAATACTATATTTAATTAATTTAATTAGTTGTTAAAATTTAAATTAAATTAAGAGTTAATATTAATTATGATGATGACATAATTCATTTCATCCAATAATTATTAAATATATCATAAAAAATAACTTATCCTTTATTCAAGAGAGAATTGAATGAAATTCACCTAATATTATATATTCACCAACAGCTCCACAGAACCCGTGTATGTTTAGCCATTTTACTTTATCAATGACATTAGATAAATAAGTTTTTTTTTTAATTAACTATCCAAACAAGTTTTACTTTCTATCTTTTTCTTTTCTTTCTTCTTTCTTTTTTCCTTCTCTCATTTTGTTAGTGTTTTTTCCTTTCCTCTTTGTCTTGACCTCTTTTCATATTTATATAAAATTTTTGTATCATTATTTTGTGTAAAAGATAACCACAAAGTTCAAGAAGAGAAAGAATACGTTAATTAAAGTAGTTAAAACAAGATTTTGTTTTCTGTTTTGAAAAATCTTACTCTTTTTTGGATGTGCTATACTTTGTATGACTCATGTATATATATATTTTGTAGAGTAGAAAAAAAGAATTTTATTAATATTTTTTAATAAACATAAACTTTTAAAATATTTTTTTGTATTTTGCGGATATATTTGATATCCGATCCGATCTGATTCACAAATGTGCAGATTAGATCGGATCTAATTTTAAAAACTGCGAATATTAGATCCAATGATTTTAGTGTAGATCGGATCGAGATTTTGGCCATATTCGATCCGCCTTCACCTCTAGTTGTTTCTAAACTTAAAATCGCCTGTCGTCTCTGAGATTCTTTTCGATGACAAAATGATGACGTGATTGGACGGAAACCACAATTAGATTGGTAAAATATCGTTGTTATATTTTTTGTTTTCAAATAAAATAGAAACGACATTATTTTGGGTATTTTAAGAGTTTTCTATCCTCAAATATGTTAAAATCTCTCAAAATACTATAAACGACGTGGTTTATGTTCTATTTGAATATCAAAAATAAATCAGCCATGTTTTATCAGTCCTACTGTTCAACATTTCAGTGTGACTTTTATTCAACTATGTCATCATTCGGTAATTGAAAAATATATGAGAACGACTATTAAATTTTAAGAATAAATTCAAAACAATTTTAAATTAGAAAACAATATTAAAATTTGACTACAAATTTATGAATCAACGAATATTAACTCGTATTTAAATATAGGGTTTTTTTACTTAAATAAAATAAATAAATACCAAAATTATTGGATTCTGCTAAATCAAATTTTGAAACGTGAATATCCTCTTTCTACTATTATATAAATTGTTCCAGGGTCATGAGAATTATATAATATGTTAACCATACCATCCAAAAACGATTTATACATGGATGATCAAGGGGAATAGAGAGTAAATCGTTACAGGGCACACAGGATTATAGGTAACACATAAATCGTCCCACCCTATAAAGATTCATGTGATTTTGAGCTAAAACACAAAGACTTGACACGATTTATGGTGTTTTTAAGATGTACCTTTATGATATAAATTAGTGAAATTCTTAAAATATTTTGGCATAAAATTTAATGGATGAACCATTTGGCCATTTAAAATAAACGATAAGCAATAAACTAAAATTAGAAGCAATAAAATTTAAAAAGAAAAAAAAACTAAATCAACAAGCAAATACTAAAAGAAAGGGCAAAAGACACACACAAAATAGAGGATACAGAAGAAAAGAAGGGGTAAAGTCCCAAAAACAGCAGATCGAAGACAAAAGTGCAGCAGCAGCACGAAATAATGGCGACAAAGAGTCATGGATTTCACAACGGCACAAACCATAGCAGAGATAGGATTGTATGAGAAGTAGTCAAACTCGTGAACGGTGATAGCGATGGAGTTGCGGATAGTAGAGATGTGAAGAAATACAAAGCAGAGGGCAACATAGGTAAAATTCACAAAGACAATGGCGCAAATCAGAGTAGAGGTAGCAGACGCAGGCAGCAGCTCGACGGGAACGGCGACTACGGCAGGACATGGAGAAAGTGAGACTTGAGAGAAACGACGCAGATGAGTGAATTGTGAGTGAATTTTCTTTTATTCTTTGGGAGTGTTATTGTAACCCTAATAAAATACACTACATCCTAATTTAATGCTAATAATTAAATTTACTTTTTTAACCCTATTAATTCACATTGTTTACACATTATTCAAAAATCTTGTTGGTTACCTATACTTTTCCATAAAAAAAAAAGTGTTTTTTTGGTTTCAAAATAACGTTTTTTTAGCAAAAATAAAAAAAAACACAAACTTACTAACTCGGTCCTAGACTCACGAATTTATCCGAATTTACTCAGAATAGAGTTTATGGCCAAGTCAACTCGATTCCATATCTAAACTCGTAAACTCGTACGAGTTTACGAGTTAATTCGAGAATTTGACAATAATACATATATTCTTTTGTATGTTTTTAAAATATTAATGGACTTACTCCTACACCCTACCAAGTAGATCCGTCTCTTACAGTACACCAGTTTTATACTAAGAATACATTGCTTTTTCTTCCTTTCTTGACTCTGAAGTGAAGGTATTATTGCACATAATTTTTATGTTACGCCATAATGCATGGATATCAGACACGAAATATAATACCATACAAAATATATAAACACATAAATTTTAAATTTTTATAAGATATAAAAATATA
>NC_029788.2:133537982-133540820 GCF_000816755.2 Arachis ipaensis | reverse complement strand
AAATATTTTTTAGATAAATTTTAATGATATTTTAATATTTTACTGATATTAAAATATAAATTAATTTTTAATATCTTTTTTATATTATATAAAGTATTTAAAATATATTTTATTTTAATAATTAATAATATATATTATTTTTAAACTCATTTTAAGAATATATATTAAGAATAAAATTAGATATATTGACACAAAATGGTATTTAAATGTATTGTAAAAATTTTTTATTTTTATTAAAACATGACTAAATATAAAAGACACATATTTGACAAGTATCGATAAATATTATGTTTAAAATATGCTCGACATATAGATATGACAACTAAGCAAAATATCTATACTTCATAAGTTAAGGATATATCACCGAAAATTCTTCGATTTTCCTTATTAATTATTAGAGCTTTTCGGCCCATGACCATTTTTTTTGTGAGACATTGTGTACCCTCAAACATTCCCAAATTCCGAAACGTTGAACAAATCGATTCCTGTAACCCGTTAGCAAAATTGTCCATATGATGTGTCAAATTGAATGTGATGTAGCAAATGTAGCAAATTGTCCATTTTTATTGGGAATTGCTTAAGGGACTGATTGGCCCTTCCCCAAAACATTAAATGTAGCCGCAATTGGGAGTATGAGAAACCATGAACTCTTCGCTTTTCCATTGATCTCATTTCTTGCATTTGCATACACATTCACAAAAAAGTCAATAAAACATCACTTCCCAACCTCATTTTCCTCCAAAATACAATGACAATGTTGCAAGTGGTTGTTCTTCAAACGACGTATTGATGAAAATTGATAAGAACCAACAAGGTTAGTTGTTAGTTTCCTATATCTGTACTTTCCTGTTTTGGTTTTTATTGCGTTATAATTAACTCGTTTGATCAACTAGAGAGTTTTGTTGCATTGTTTTCATGAATCAATGTTGTTGAAAACTGAGTTAAGGTCGCAATTGTGATGTCTTCATGGATTATTGTGCTGAGCTAGGTATTATTTTGTGTAAAAACTACAATAAAAGATGAAATTTTTGTGATTTTTTTACTGGGTATTTTATGTTTCTTGTTAACCATTGTTGAAATTTTTTTTAATAAGTTAAATAAAATTTTGTACTATTTTTTGCAGATGTCTATTTTTGTTGTTCTTGTGTTTAATCATGGTGGGAGGTTCAAAAGATCTTTGAAGGGTGAGCTATGCTCTAAAAATGAAGAAGTAAAGAAATTTTTTCCAATGGATGTGGACTTCATAAACAACAAGGATTTAGAGAAATTGTTCAAAGGGTTGGAATCTTTGGAGAATAAGGTTATATATTGGCATGATACAACTGCGTTTGTGTTTGAGGATAGATTGCACGTGCTTGTTGGTGAAAGGAAATTAAATAAACATATGTGTGACTTCACCCTGTACTTTGAGCATCCAGTCCATCAGCCTTGTAGTCTTGGAGACAATGTGATTCAAGAAGATGTTTCTGGAGATGACTTTGTGGCAGAGGAAGTTGTTTCTATTGACGATCCTTTGGGGCAGATCGATTCATCATCTTCATATGACTCCTACCAGATTGATAATGGTAAAGCTTATAAGCCTCATCCTCTTGAGGATGAGAGTGATAACAGTAAGGAGTTTTCAAAATCTCAAAAGAGGAAGAAAAAGAGGTTATTAAAGAGATACACTAGGGCCAAGAAAAAGAAGCATGTTTTAAATGGTGAGAAAAAAAATGGAGATGATATTGAAGTTAACACAAAACATGACAATGAGACTGATAGTGAACTCTATATTAATGTAAGTAAAGAGAATGTGTTGGACTAAGCCCAAGGCAATGGAGGTGAAAATGGGCCTCAAAGAAATAGTATGAGAAGCCCACATAGAGGTACTGATATGGACCTTAGTCAGGTCCGCCTAAGGGATGATGATGTGGACTACTCTAACAGTGAAAAAGTTTATGACTACAAGTTTGAGGATTTTGACACCTCTATGTTTTCAGATGAGAAGAAAGGTCTAATTGGTCCAGATTTTAACAAGGATACTGCCTATAGAGATGTTAAGTTTGAGTTTGGGATGCAATTTGCTACTATGGAGTTGTTTAAGAAGGTTTTGAAAAATGTGTTTGTTTAGGAAGAAAAGGACTGCATGTATATCAAAAATGAACCCGCGCCGGAAGAGTCAAGACCACATGTACAAAGGAGAATTGTCCTTGGCTAGCTAATTTATGTGTCTAAAAATTATGTGAGCAAAGTCTTTGAAATCAAGACATTTCACAATGAACATACATATAGAAGAGACTATGAAAGCAATTTGGCTAATAGAAAATGCGTTTGTGAGAAGTCGGTGAAAAAGTTGAAAACTCAACCAAAGATAAAACCTAGGAGGCCATGGAGCACAGGAAGCAAGATTACAATATGCAATTAAATGAAGTTAAAAAAAAAATTGAAGAACAACGAACACACTAAAATAAAGAGTTGGTTCAAATAAAATCTTAATTAAAAGCTCAATAAGCATTTGTGAATTTTTTTAATAGTGTGTTTTGACAATGAAAATGTTTAGAAAATAAAATTGAGGTATATGTTTAATTTTATAAGGATCTTTACTATTAGTATAATAGTATTGTATGAGTGTCATGATACTATTTTTTTAAAAGTTTAAACTGATGATAGAAGAGGAGATAACATAAATAATTATATCTCTAACATATTTTGTCAAACGAGTTTTATTTTCTAGATTTACTTGATTTTTTAGCAGGTTTTTTTTTTCCTCTTTTATTTATCTTATGTTATTATTATTATTATTATTATTATTATTATTATTATTATTATTATTATTATTATTATTATTATTATTTTTAA
>NC_029788.2:133526873-133537971 GCF_000816755.2 Arachis ipaensis | reverse complement strand
TAATTGCATATATAGATCTTTTAATATAGATTGGTTTACAGAATTATTGAAAAATGAGTGAAGAATTGGCTGTATTTTATGAAAGTGTATGTAAACAATGAAAAATAATCAGATTTTAAGAGAAAATTTTCTCAAATTTTTTCTAAATTTTTTTAATAAAAGTGAATAAGAAAAGTTGTAATTAATTTTAGAGTTTCATTTATTAAAAGGAAAAAGAAATAAAGTTCTCTCTATATATTCATTGATTTACACTTTTGTTGTGCAAATTTTATTAAGAAAGATCAATTTTATATTTTATTTTGATGAAGATAGTGTACATATGTTTTTTTTTCTAAATTTTGTTTTATTTTCACATTTATAATTAAGGTGCAAAGTTGACGACAATATGTTACGTATTGTATTAACCATGACATGTTAAAAGAGTCAACAACTTTTGATACATTTAAATATTTTGAAGTTCTCTCTTTTGTTGGATATATAATCCTATATGACACTAATCAATGCTGAGAAAAACTTGTATTTAGTTGAAGTAATGTACTTAGTTGAATTTATAGAATTAACTTTAATTGTATTTTGTTATTATTAATATCTTAATTCCATGTTTGATTTAAATTATAGGTCATTACATATTATAGATTTGACTTGTTTATTCAGGAAATCAATAAAATAAAATTATACATGTCATTTGTGTTAAAAAATTAAAGTAATTACAAAATATTTTGTTTTTTAATTAAAAGAATAAAAAATATTAAAAAACAAGTAATATTTTATGACATAAAATTTATAATACAAATATTACTTTTTTTTATAATGCGGATGCAGGTAGTCTGCTAGTGTCAAGTGTGTGCCGCCAAGAACTGTGGCTGAGATTACATCCACATGACCTAAGACCATTTTTTTCAAAGTCCATCAATTCTTATATAATCTATAATTAAAATCTCACAGTCTCTATAAGTGAGAGATAAATTTTATATTTTATGCTAGTTTTTAAAATAAATTAAATTCACTTAATGTTTAATATGATATATATATAGTAAAAGTTAAAAAAAAATGTTGTTGAGCCACCTTCACTTCATATATAAGTCAAAGTTCATGTTTTAAATCGGATAATTTTTATAAGTGAAATTTAACTCTTATTTTTTAAGCTAATTTAATTTATAGGATAAGTTAGAGACTTAATTTTTAATAACGTCATTGAAAAAAATTATGGAAATGGTGTTATATTGGAAAAATATGATTAAAATATGATAAAAATTATCGTGGTTTTAAGACATAATTAGATTATTTTTTTAAAGAAATATTTGTCGTTATACTTAATTATTATAGGATTGATAATAATATTTTTTTAAGATACAATAAAACCTATAAATTTCCTACTTAGCAATAATAAAATAAAAATCTCTGTTCTCTTGAAAAGAAAATGATAAACTCTCAATACTTAAAAATTGTACACTCAGTTTTATTATTTTTGAAATAGTAGGCACGTATATATACATATATACTTGCATGACCATGCTTTAAAATACGTCCCATGTGAACATTCACAACCACTACAACAAACGCGGTAGACGGTGGCGGTTGGAAATTCGGATGGCGGCGGTTTTTTGACCGTCGCTAAACATTCTGCAACGGTTGGTCGACCGCTGATAATAAGGGTGCCAGTATACCTTTAGTGGCGGATTTTTATGACCGTTAGAATAACTGCTGCCAAACTGTGTTTAGCGTCGAAAATATTTTGCGGCGGTTAGCAACCGCTGCTATCTTTCAGGACTGAATTTAGAATTTTTTTGCGGCGGCTAGATAACCGCCGCTATTTAATTTAGTTAAAAAATAGAATTTTGTGGCGTTCATAGTAACTGTCGCTAAAAGTTCAATTTTTTTCATTTAAATTGATTATTTGAATTTTGGTTTCACATCATAATTAATATTTATAAAATCTTTTAATTTTAAAATGTTACGTATTAATTTAACTGATTATGTTTACAATTATAGTAAAAAAAATAATTGGCTTAAAACCCAATGCTAAGGCATTCCAACTGATATATATAGATCACAAAAGAAAATAGTTAATAACAATTTGTTCTCAAAGTGCACTGTTCACAAAGAAAAAAAATTGTGTTTAAGATCCCTATTTTGCTCCATTCCCCAAAGACTTTAGCTGTGCATCAATTTCAGGTGGCAAAGTATGTCCTTGTTGTTGGATGATGTATTTTACCAGGTTCTCCATGGTCTGTATCTTTGCTTTGTCTTCTGCTGTCTCTGCCTTATGTTCTGCTGCTGCTGCCTTCAATTCTGTAATCTCCGCCTTTTGTTCTGTTGCCACTACCTTCAATTCTGTAATCTCTCTCTGATACTCCTCAATTTACACTCCAGAATTCGATTGTGTAGTCTTACGAACAATTTCAGTTTGACATGGTCCAAAACCTAACCCCCGAACTCGTCCTGAATGCTCCTTTCCAAGGACTTGCGCAAGCGAACCAGTAACAGAAATCTCCTTCGAGGTTCCACCTTGGCTCTCGATAATCGCAATCGCTTCCTATAGACATACCAGAGTTAAGTTTTTGTGTTTTCGAAGTTAGCAACATGAATAGAGCAAGAGATGTAAATCATTCTTAACCAATACTTACTCTAACAACACGCGCATCATCATTCATATATGAGCCATCCCTTTCTTTATGAGTCATAATAAACATCTCTCTTCTGCTAATGCGCCTTTGCTGTTTTTTCTCCTATAATCACATTAAATATTTACACAATCATACATGATACAAAAGAATATGACAAACCACAAAAATATGTATCAAAGATAATACACACATAATTACCTCTTCATCCCTTAGCCTTGCCGTTGTCTTAGAGCCCCAGTATGTGTATATAGTTGCTTCGACCGATTTAGAGCAGTTTGCCTACACTTTTTTTTATAAATAAAGACATAAATACAGTTAATCATGCAACGAATTGTATAAAGTAATGACCCCTTCATAGTATGTACAAAATAATTCAGTTTTCTAGACAGCAACTATTCTTAAATGATCATGTGACCTTTTGCTCTTTATTTGAGTAAATATAAATTACTAATTGTTGCTAATTTCCACATTGTTGATATTAATTATTAATGAATTAATATAATTAGATTTGTAAATATTCTTTAATTTTTTTGATTATGTTTTTTCATCTTAATCTCTCTATTTAAGTTTTAAATGCACACTACAACAATTCCTTAAGATAGCGACGGTTATTTTGCGGCAATTTTATGAAACCATCGCAAAAAGACAAACTGCAACGCATATAGGGCGGTTAGAGGTTGGGGCTGCAACAAGGCCGACATATTCCCATCAGGTTTGTAATTCGCGGCATTTTTTCAAAAACCGCCGCTATATGTCTGCCGGGTGATTTATTGTTTTACATTTTGCGGCGATTTTATTTAAACCGCCGCAAAATGCGTATTACCACATATTGCATTGTTCTCTTTAGTAATAACCATCTGGGTATAATATAGTTAAGTAAAGACTACTATCTAAAGCTACATATGTTTAAATCATTGTTACTTAAACTCGTAACATTTTTTCTACATTCGTTTTACGTTAAAAAAATTCACAAGTTATTTGTAACCTTTATATGTTAACTCATGTGAACAAATTTACCAGTAAGATTTTCTTGATTACATTATTGGCATTTAAAAATTGTATTCAATCATGCATGTAAAAGAAGAAAATAAAATCAAACTCTGATATTTATGAAGTTAAAATAAAGTTCTAGAGAGCATAAATCAAAGTTACTCCTCTTTGAAGTTATGCCTTACTAAACCTAAATCAAGAATAAACATGTACAACTACGACCCAAATCATTAAACTAAGGAAATCAGCGTAACTGTTATAATAAAAGATCAAAATTTTTCTCCAACAACGTATTGACCTGGCAAAAAATACTCTGTTATGAATCTATGGGATTCACGTTTTAGAGGATCTGATATTTCATCTCCATACCATGGCATTTTAATCAGATCAAAGCACATTTTCTTACCATGTATATCATCTTGTTTATCTTGTTGGTCTTCTAAAGTTTCATCCTCTTCATCCGGAACCTTATTCGGATCAAACTGCATGGATCTATCGATTGCGACAGAGGATACATCATCTAAAATGTCTTATGAATCAGACTCTTCTCTGTCTAGACTGTCAGAAACTATTTCTCTGGAATATTCAGGTAAGACTGAAAATATCAACATACACATAACAGAATGAGTATACATAGAAGAAATTGAGAACTCTGGAGTCATTAAATACTGACTTAGAAAAAAACCAAACTAGAAGATGCTAAGACAATTTTAAAACTAAACACAAATTTTTGACAATTACCATCACCCTTGTTAGTAGTTTGTGCAATTTTCTTAAACAGAAGCTCTGTAGCAATTGTTGTGCTTGCAGAGGATGACGAAAAGTCCTCATTTTTCATCGATCCTATTATCGGTCATGTTATGTTCACTATTGTTTTCAAAACGTAACACTAGTGAAATTATATTGCGTAATAAACAATAAGATTATAAAAAATACAATCATACGAAAAAACAACAACTATAGAAGGAATAACGATTTAACGTAAACTAACTTTTCCATATTAAATTCGTTGAAAGAACCAAAAAGTCTACTTTTACTCATGAGAATTCACAATAACATAAATATTTAACTGAAAAAAAAACTACATAAGTATAATGTAACCAAAGAAAACAACGTACAACGCTGAGTTTATTTAACTTAGTTTATGACAGAAAGGTCATTTTTAAATTACATTAAAATGCTTCACATACTGCGGCGGTTAATAACCGCCGCCAAACCAAATTGCATTTTGCAGCGATTATTTCAGCGGTTGACTAAAACCACCGCTATCCGTTTTTTCGCGCCCTATCTTCCAGCGTTTCATGAAACCGCCGCGAAATATTTTGCGGCGGTTCAAAACCGCCGCTAAACGGCTCCAGGAACCGCCGCTAAATGGTGTTTTTGTTGTAATGGCACAATTTCAAGTATATTCTTTTTATGATGTGTTCTTTAATTTTCCTGCATTTGAACAATGTCATAGTAGAATGATTCTGGTTAATATGTACTGCAGACATGTCAAATGTTTACTTAATCGTTATATTCTCCTTGTATATAGTAACGATGAACTAGTTAGAGTCTATATGCGAATTTTCTGGTGGATGACTAGAGAGTACGATAGTTATATGCGAATTTTCTAGTTTTTTTTTTGTTCCTATATATTTTTTATCTATATATCTTTGTTTTGTTCTATTTTATTTTCTCACTAAAAATAACATAAAAGATCACACTNAAGTCAGTTAAGCAAGTGCAAAGTGTACAAGTTGCTGTTAGTTAGTCACGGCCTCAAGTGGCTAACAGTTAGTTAGTTGTTAAGTTAGAACTCTCTAGAAGTAATTAGTTAGTTAGAGCCAGCTTACACCTTTTCTTTACTACTTCCTTCTCTATAAGTAGCTAAACATTGTTACTGTAGCTTATTTTACTTTTCCCTTTTTTCTCTTCAATTCAAGAACAGAATACCTTTCTCTCTTCTCTCTGATTTCTTATTCTCTCTTCTCTTCTCCTTGTTCATGCTTAACTAAGCTCATCAAGATTTTCACTTGAGTTACTGATACCTTCATGATATCAGAGCTTACGGTGCCATAGCTTTCACAAATAACCAATTGAATCTCTGGCTGAAGATCGCTCGAAGAATCATGGTGCAAAATTTCGTTACAACTCCTATATCCATGAAGCTAGACGAAAACAACTACCTATAGTGGAAGTATCAAGAAAAGTCCACAATCGAAGAAAATGACATGCTGAATCATCTCACTGGAGAGGACATTCCTCAAGGGCTTCCCCCTGACGGTACAATGAATCCAGAATTCCAGAAATAAAAACGTTAAGATGCTCTCTTGAAGTCTTGGTTACTGGCCTCAATGTCAAATCCCTTCACTACAAGGATGGTTGGTTGCATGCTTACACATCAGATCTGGAGAAGATAAGAAGATCACTTTGCATCTTAAATTAAGGCCAAAGTAATGCAGTTGAAGAACAAATTAAGCATAATCCAGATAAGTACGTCAGTCACTGAGTATGTTCTGTCAATAAAGAGCACTATGGATGCATTAGCCTCTGTAGGTGAATCAATCAAGGAGAGTGATAATGTCAATGCAATTTTACATGGCTTAACTGAAGAATATGGAAATGTGATGACCTCAGTGTTAGTAAGGTCAACTAGCATAACAGTAGGAGAATTAGAAGTACTGTTGCTAGCTCATGAAAGTATGTTAGCAAGATTTAGAAGATCTGAAACTTTTATGCGAGCAAATATAGCTCAGCATTCACAATACTAACAAGCTCAACAAAATCATCTCTACTCTCAGAATTCAGCAAATAGAGAAAATTTTAGAGGTAACTTTCGTGGCAGAGCAGGAAGAATATTTTGAGGAGGTAGAGGCACCTATGAATGAGGAAGAACAACTCAAAATGCAGCAAGATTTACACAAGAACATGATAGCAATGAAGGTCATGGCAGAAGCCAGTATGGTAGAGGAAAAATAATGCAAGGAAATGGCAGGCCACAATGTCAGGTTTGTGATAGAGTAGGTCATACAGCAAAATTTTGTTGGTATAGATATGATAAAGAACAATATAAATACACCTATGGCAGCAGCAATCAAATCATTCAGCCAAAGGCAAACTATAGCAATGCTTTGTCAACACCTTTCACTATTCAAGATCCAAATTAGTATCCTGATTCTGGAGCTACACATCATATCACTCATGATGATGCACAGAACCTTATAGAGAAAGAAGAATATGCTGGAGATGAGCAAGTTGTAAAAGGAGATAGATCAGGTTTGCATATTCACCATATTGAAAAAATGTGCTTTAATACTGATTTGAGCTCTAAATTCCTCTTCTTAACCAAACTACTTCATGTACCTAAAATCACAAAGAATATGATAAGTGTACATCAATTCTGCTGTGATAATAGAGTTTTTTTTTAATTCCATGCTAATAAGTGTTGTATTAAATCACAGGGAACTAAAGAACTCATCCTCCAAGGGAGTGTTGATAGAGGCTTGTATAAGTTTAGGGACATCACTACTGCACACACCTTCAGTTTACACCTCTTCACTAGCACAGTCAAATAAATTTCTGATTTGACAAGCAAGATTAGGTCATGCAAATCAAAGTGTAGTGTCAAAAGTACTCAAATCCTGTAACCTTTCCATTTCACCTAATAAAGAAATCCGTGAAGCTTGTTGTATTGGAAAATCACACCAATTGCCATTTTTACCTTCACAAATAGTATACACATCACCATTAGATCTTGTCTATTCAGACATTTGGGGACTAGCACCCCTGCCAGATAATAGTGGAAATTGGTACTTTGTGAATTTTATTGATGTTTTTTCAAAGTTTACTTGGCTTTACCTTATTAAATCTAGAGCTCAACTAAAATCAGTTTTTAATCACTTCTGACAAATGGTTGAATTGCAATTGAATATAAAATTAAAAGTGTTACAATCTGACAATGCAGTTAAGTATGTTAGTTTGTCTAAAATTTTTAAGAAAATAGGAGTGCAGCACAAATTTTCTTGTCCCCACATCCATCAACAAAATGGCTCAGCAGAACGAAAGCATAGACACATAGTGAAAATGGGGCTCATACTCTTGGTTGGTGCCTCCATGCCAACAAAATTTTGGGGTGAAGCATTTAGTACAGCTGCAAGGTTGATTATTATGCTACCTACACCAGTCCTAGAAGGAGTATCTCCTACAGAAAAGCTCTTTGGTAAAATACCAACATCTGTAGATCTTAGAGTCTTTGGATGCCTTTGCTTTCCTCATCAAAGACCCTACAACAGACATAAATTGGACTTCAGATCCTCATCCTGTACATTTATTGGTTATAGCACAGCTCACAAAGGCTATAAATTCCTCACTCAAGATGGAAGGACAATCATCACCCGAGATGTAGTATTTGTTGAAGACAAATTTCCTTTTAAAGAACTTAAAGAGAAAAGTCATCCTCCAGCATCTTTAATTAATCCAGCAGTATCACAGCTACCCACCATTTCCAAAATTCCAGCCTCAACAGTAACAGAGAGAACATAAGAAGCTACAAGTTCATCTCTAACAGTGCAGCTAGTTTGGACTCTCAACCAGCTCCAATCCAACCAGTCTCAACTCCAACAATTCAATCAGTTCAAGGCTCAGGTTCACCATCAAGAATCTCACTTGCTCCAGTCTCAACAGGAAGCAATTCAGCCAACCTCAGACCTAACAATTCAACCAATTCCAGCTTTAGCATTTCTTTCCCATCAAGAAACTCTCAAAGACCAACAGCAGCTTCCTCAATACCAATTCTGATACCAATCAATGATATAGAGATAGTTCTTCCAATCTCTGAGCCTTCCCAAGAAGTCCCACTGGCCACAAATGTCCATCCAATGGTCACTCGAAGTAAGGCAGGGATTGTGAGACCAAGAGTCTTTCAAGCAAGCCTAGAACCTAGAACTGTGAGGCACACACTCAGAATGCCTGAATGAAAAACAGCAATGGACCTGGAGTATGATGCGTTGATAAAAAACAACACATAGGAGTTAGTACAATTGCCACCAAACAAAGAAGAATAGGCAGCAGATGGGTTTTCAGAGCAAAGTACAATTCTAATGGGTCTTAACAGAAATACAAGGCAAGGTTAGTGGCTCAAGGCTATGCCCAGAGACCAGGATTCGACTTTACAGAGACTTACAGTCATATAGTGAAACCTACATATATCAAAGTAATTTTGTCCATTGCTTTAGCAAACTCATGGACAATAAGGCAACTTGATGTCAATAATGCCTTTCTACATGGTGATTTAATGGAAAAAGTATACATGAAGCAGCTTCAAGGGTATGAACAGGGAAATTCATCATCACTAGTGTGCAAGCTAACAAAGGCTCTCTATAGCCTAAAGCAAGCATCAAGAGAATGGTACTACAAGCTAGCTTCTGGTCTGAGAGATATTGGTTTTACACCCACCAAATCTGATGTCTTAGTGTTTCAAAGCAGTCTTCAAGGAATAAAAACGTTTGTACTAGTCTATATAGATGATATTATAGTCACGGATGAATCTGAAACCACAGTCAAGCAAGTCATCAAGCAGCTGAACAATAAATTTGCACTAAAAGATATAGAAAGTCTGCACTATTTCCTTGGTATTCAAGTGACAAAAACAAGTAGTGGCAGGCTGATTCTCACTCAACAAAAGTATATCAAGGAGCTGATGAGGAAGGCAAACATGGTAGGATGCATTTCCTGCCACACTCCCTTACAGTGTGAGCTTCAGTTTGCAAATCCTACTGTGTGAGCTTCAGTTTCCACCCAAAGAGTCTCCCATGCTGTACTGTGATAACCAGAATGCAGTGTTATTAGCTGCAAATCCTATTTTGCATTCAAAGTCTAAGCACTTTGAAATTGATCTCCACTTTATGAGAGATCATGTCAATAACAAGAGTATAAGAGTGAGCCACATCCCAGGAGCAGTTGAAGCAGCTGACATCCTCACAAAAGCAATTCCGTCTGAAGCCTTTTTACATTTTAGAGAGAGATTAAGTGTTGCAGAAGCAACTCAAAAGCTGGATACAGAAGCAGCACAAAAACAGGACATGTGTGTTGAACAAAACAGCAGAAAAGAAAACTAGAGATGATGATAGATGTATTAGCATTATGCTTAGAGTCAAGTCAGCTAAGCAAGTGCAAAGTGTACAAGTTGCTGTTAGTTAATCACTGCCTCAAGTGGTTAACAGTTAGTTAGTTGTTAAGTTAGAACTCTCTAAAATTAATTAGTTAGTTAGAGGCAATTCACACATTTTCTTTACTGCTTCCTTTTCTATAAGTAACTAAACACTGTTACTGTAGCTTATTTTACTTTCTCCTTTTTTCTCTTCAATTCAAAAACAGAACACCTTCCTCTCTTCTCTTTGATTTCTCATTCTCTCTGCTCTTTTCCTTGTTCATGCTTCACTAAGCTCATCAAGATTTTCATCTGAGTTATTGATACCTTTATATATTTTTATATACTCATGTGAAATTAAAATAATAGATAAAACTTGTTAGATGATTTAAATTAAAATGATGAACTAAATTATTTAACATAGAAGATATCTACATCTTAATTATTATTTTCATATATGAAAATAAAGATATAAAAAATTGGTCATTCTATTAATTTTACATTAATCCTATGAATTAAATAATAATATGTAAGATAAAATTAACCATGTATTGTGGTTTTAAGATGCCATTCCATTAGTTGTCACATGCAATCACAGAGAATGTCTATGTGCATATCATCTTACTATTTTAGTGAAGTTTAGCGCACTAGAGAATGCCCACTCCTGCCGACCTTGGTCACAGTTTATTTATTTTCAACCTTATGCCATAATAGGGGAAAATTATTGGGAGAAAAAACAAAACAGAAAAAAATTTGATAGAACGTTATCATCAAGCTAAGGGATTCTTCACAACTATTGAGTTGCTTAGGATTATCTTCTATAGTTAAAAAGTTGTTATAACTGAATGCATGCGTTCACATAAAATGCCATGAAACATCAAATTAAATTCAGTGCATCTAATGCATCAAGATAATCGAATAGTGTATATACATCATTATAATCTTACAATAATTTCTAGTATTGTGGTCTATCATGCACTAAATTCAACTTGGTGTTTAAGTTATTATTCTAGCGCTAAAAACATTCAATAACAATTTCAAATAATAATAATAATAATAATAATAATAACTTAACAACTAAAGATTAAAAGAATGAGAAAAAGACAAATTGACCTCTAATTTTTTGATCTATGAATATTTAAGTTTTTGAAAATTTAAAAATACATTTAAATTTTTAATTTTTTTAAAATTTAGACAGATCAATTATTAGATTTAATTTGTCCTATTTTAAAAATTCTTTTTCGTATGTATCTGTTTTAACCAAATCAGTACAATAAAAATTACGTTTAATTTTTTAGTTAGATTTAATAAATTTAAGTGAACATGAGAGATTAATATATCTAAATTTTAA
>NC_029788.2:133525370-133526738 GCF_000816755.2 Arachis ipaensis | reverse complement strand
AGATAAAAAATTTATTTGTCATTTTTTCTCAAAAAATTTAGTGACGGAAAAACTAGCATTGTGATGTCCATGTGGGACAATAGAGTAGGAGAAGCTACTAGTGAAGGTTAGTTGCAGCAGATATTATATTACCTCATTCAGATAGAACCTTAGCAAGGTGGTGGAGGGCAGCATATATCAGAAAAATCAGAAAACCGTACGTACACCGCAAAAATAATTGAAGCTGACCGAAAGTGGAGGTTGGTTGCAATTAGAGGAGAGCACGTGTATATACATGGGCAAGTAAGTATAAAAATTAATATATATTTTTGACAAATATCACAAATGTCAAAATTTTTATGTTTTTTGATGAATAATTTAATTGTAGAAAATTATTCCTCAATTTTGACACTTATTTATTTTTAACTTACTCCATTATTCTTTTTTTTCGTTGAGCTTCGTCAATTTTAGCATCACACTGCTCTCAATTTGGGATCATATTACTCATTCTTCATCTTCAAAATCTCAGTTTGTTCTTCAGTTTCAAGATCTCATCTCATTCTTTGTTAAAAATTTTTGTTGAGAATTTTTTATGGTCAATAAGTATCAAAATAAATAATATTTTTGACGATTAATAAGTATCACAAAAAATATATTCTCAAATTTTTCTAACAAATTATTTTTTACGGCCAATATTTATCAAAATAAAATTAAACATTTTTTATAATTACTTATATGTCAAAAATACTATTTTTGACAAAACTTTTATTAATATATTTTTATAGTTAAAATAATGTCAAAATTTATTTTTTTGATGAATTTTAATTTTTTTTGACACATAATAATCCAAAAAAACAGTCTATATTATTGTAGTGTTATTTTCTCTTCCCACATGTCACGTTGTTTATTTTTATTTATTTATTTGTGTTCTCCAAAAGAAGGAGAACATCAAAATATATCACACCTAAAAAGATTTAATTTATAGTTGACAAATTAAAATAGCCTTTAAAATAATGAAATTAGTTTGTAATCCTGAAAAATTATTAATAACAAATAATAGATCCTAAAAGAATAAAATTATATCATAGACTTAAAAGATACAAATGTCAATATTCCAAAAAAAAAAAATAAAATAAAATAAAGAGTATAATGTTCTTAAAAATTTGACCTACCATGATAGATAATAAATAAATTAGCAGATTTTAAAATTTTATTTTGAGAAAATAACATTTTAGTTTCCTTTCATGATAAATAATGTCTAAGACTCTAAGTGATGATACTCTCCTCATCAGTCATCACCTATACCTTTATTTATGAAATATACCTACACTCATTTTTTTTATAATATTAAAATAACATACATTTGATGATGATGACGACAATGATGAT
>NC_029788.2:133524586-133525365 GCF_000816755.2 Arachis ipaensis | reverse complement strand
ACTAATCTAAAATAATCTTTATATATCTAGACATAATTAAGTTCTGCTAAATATAATTTATCGTTGTTTGATTGAATAACATGGAACATATCAGAAACAACATTAATTAATTAGGAATCAAATCTGCCAGTATTTACTCGGCTCTTTTCAATTCGAATTGAGTAACCGGTGTGAGATGGATGAGGTTTTGGGACAGATTTAGGTAATATCCACATATTTACCCATACGCACTTTGGTGTGTATATAATATGTAAAATAATTAATAAAATAATTAATAATATTATATTATTTTTAAATTTTTATTTTAATTTATGTTATGTATGTAATAATGGTTATATAAATTTTAAAATTTAATTTTATTCCCATTAAATATATTCGACACATCAATAAATGGAGCCACTAGCTACACACGTACGTTCCGCGTTCCGCCCGCTGCCAACGTTTTGGGAAAAGAAAAGTATCACTGCCACTTAATTTTTTTTTATTACAATTATTAGCCTGCCGCTTTTGCATTCTAGTTCAAATCTCATGCATACTTAAACATACATAAGTAGCATAACTCACAAGGTGCATTATTCTTTTTCTGTAATGATGAGTATTACAAAAAGTTTAAAGAGGTGGTTTTTATTTCTATTTCTATTAATTGACATATTCATTAATCTATTATTTTATTAAAAAAATTTTTACAACTGAATAAATTATCTAATCAAGTACAATTAATAGAATGACCATTATTATCATCATCATTATTATTATTATCCTTATCATTATTACTATAG
>NC_029788.2:133521764-133524438 GCF_000816755.2 Arachis ipaensis | reverse complement strand
TACTATAGTTGTTATTATTGTCTTATTCTTATACATAAATAATATTTTTTTTTTATTTTTACACTTATTCAGCTTAATTTTGTTATATTATCTACAATTTTTTTACTTATTTTTTTTGTTAAAATTTGTAAATCTACAATTCAATTTTTCATAAAATAATCTTAATTCTATCTCATCATTTAATTAAAAATTTCGGTATTAGAATAAAGATATTTTAATATTGTTGGCCACAAATAAATTATATTCGAAGACCGAAGTGATTCGAGATTTTGGTAAAGCCTCGAAGTGGAGCAGAGATCGAGGATCATGTGTTGAAGGCATCGAGTAGTAGGAAGTTTTTTGACACAGGTTCGATCAACATGGTGATTCGAACGGTTTTTCGAATAAGGAAGATCGAAGATTATCAAATGAAAAGAGATTCAATAACTGTCCCACGTTTGAGGAAAAGAGCGGGAACGTTTACCTTAACTAATCTCCGCACCGGAGGGGTACAAATCCTTTAGTGATCAGTTATGGAAAGAGGGTTATAAATACTAGGAAGTAGTACGGCACAGAAGTTGGAACTTTTCTCAAAAAATACACTCAAGCACACTCACATTCCCAACGAATTTCAGAGTCTGCATTTGAATTCGATTTCTGTAGGGTTCCTTCCATTATTTTTACTTTTAAACTTTATAATTTCTGCAAACTTTATCTTTCTTGTTCAGTTATCTTCAAAGCATATTTTAATTTCATTGTCAAATTTACATTTCGGTACTTTTACTTTTCATGTCAAAAGTCCTTTGACCCAGTCGGAAGCATTTTTATTGCTTTATTAAAATTCAATGCAAACTATTTCGATTTCAGTCAGTTTTACTTTTCGAAATCTTTATTTTACACTTTTTCAGTCTTTTGCACCTTTTGAACTCATTTCCCTTTTAGTGCTCGTCTAATTCGAGGATCTTTGATGCACTTATAGAAAAACTGGTACATGCAAAAGAGGAGTAGGTTTCGCTCCCAGACCATTAGATATCGAACCACCATTGATTTGCTAAAAATCGACAAAATAGATGTATATTATTTATTAAAAATTTATGTGTTATTTTATATATCAGATACGTCATCTTCTTCTTTTACATAAATGCCACTATTCATTCTCTTTCGAAATTTTATACTTATTCTACTTAATTTTATTGTATTATCTACAAATTTTTCCACTTATTCTCTTCTCTATTAAAATTTATAAATCTGCAACTCAAGTCTTCATGAAATCAGTTTAGTTCTATTATATCATTTAGTTAAAAATTTTAGTGTTAGAGTAAAATATTTCGGTATCATTATTTTGAATTGTATGTGTTATTTTATATATGAGGTAAGTATTCATGTTATTGTGATCTTCTAGTGTTATTTCAGTGTTTTTTGAATGTGTAATGTCTTTTAGAAATATTTAATATTAGTATTTTTTTTCCGTGATAAAATTTTGGGAATAAATTTTTTTTGAAATTATACGGCTTTGTCCTGATATTATAGATTATGACAACAAATATTTACAAAATCAAACTACTTTTATAAAAAAGTTGTAGGGGATAAAAGTTTTCGTCAGTTAAGAAGACAAAAGTCTTCAAGAAGTAGATATGATGATGGAAAAAAAGTTTATTAATTTTAGAAGAAAATATTTCATCTTAATTTTAATGAGAGAGTGTCATGTGATATATTTTGGTTGTTAAATTAGTAATATAATATAGTTATATTTTAATTTTAATTTTAATTAAAATTAGAGCATATTATATTACACATTTTGATTGTTAAATTTATAATTAATTATTGACAATGATATATAAAAGAGGTAGAGTATGTGAGGAAATGAGATAGACAAAATGGATAGAGAGAAGGAGAAAACTCATTAGTTTTTGAGAAAAAATTTAATTTCAATTGTAATAAGAGAGTGTCATGTCGCACATTTTGATTGTAAAATTAATAATATATAATATAGATATAATAGATTTTTTGTGTCGGCGTGTTACTAAACTTTTGGTGTCAATTCATCAATGCTATATTATTTCATTTTATAGAGTCAATGTGATCTCTTAGTATGTAATTTACTTTTTACATTTTGTATTATTGTATTTTAAGTTTTGTGTCAATTTAAACAAATTTTGATGCTATTTTTATTTTTGGATTTGGATCCTTTAAATTTTGAATTTCACTTTAGAGAGTTAAGTTTAATCTCTCACCTTTGAATAGTTTCTCTCTCATATTTTCTCTTAGTCCCACTTGTGAAATAAATGGTGAGAGATCAAACTTTACTCTCTAAAGTGAAATTTAAAATTTAGAAGATCCAAATCCTTTACTTTGGCAAGAATTCAATTCAATAAGTGTGAATCTACATTCATTCAACTAAATAAGATTATAATACAGTACAAATATATTCATTCAAATCTAACATAAAAAGCACGTAATGCTCCTAAAAAAAAGTAAGAGCAAAAGAAAAAATAAAAGAGGAAGTAAGACCATCAGACAAAAGAAAGAAAGAAAGAAAAAAGAATAAGTGAAAAAAAGTACCGCATTAAATAAGACATTTTTACCTTTTTTCTCTTTCTTTTCTTTCTTTTTTTCCTTTTTCTCATTATCATCATTATCGTCTGAAATAAAAATATGAAAAAATCTATAACAAAAAGGCTTAAATGTGTAATAA
>NC_029788.2:133521344-133521706 GCF_000816755.2 Arachis ipaensis | reverse complement strand
TTGCTGGCATGAGACGTTTGGAAAGTAATCCCTAAACCATACATCAATCCATAATCTAACATTTTTTTAATTCACTATTCTAAAAATCATCTAAAGGTATTAATAATACCATTATATTATAAAACTCTCTACACTAACAAGCTATTACTGGTTCATTTCTTGCTCAGCTCATAACAATCTGCTTCCATTGTTCGCACATTTTTAAATGAGTAAATGCACAAATTAAATAAATAACTACTATTAAATGAGAACGTTGAATTCTCATATGAAGTACAATAAAATTGTTTTTTTTTTTTTTAATGAAGTATTAGGATTTGGCTACTAAAAAAATAACATTTTATTTTAAATTTTAGTAATTAAAA
>NC_029788.2:133518759-133519503 GCF_000816755.2 Arachis ipaensis | reverse complement strand
GTACTTAATTTACCAAAATATATAGAAAACTAATTAATATTTAATAAATTTTAAATATTTAATCTTTTTACTTTAAAAAATGATTTAAACACTAAATCAAAAGGCACCATAAAATTCACCATACATAAATATAAAGGTGGCTACTGCAGGGAGACTTTTTCTAGCTAGCTAGTTCCTCAATGAGAGGGATTGAGGAATTATTGTTGGAAGAATATGGATTCATTCATTTACAGCGAAAAAGTATGATGGTTCATGGTTGAGAGTACTAGTTTGACTGCAGCACCGGGATTTTATTCTGGTATCAAGATTTATTTGAGCACCTTGTTTGACTGATCCATGTCGACCACAGATTGAAAGTAAGGGACTTGCCGCTGTCAAAATCACAAAATTAATTATAAATATATAAATATTAATTATTCCTTAATCCTGGGTTGGGTTCCTTTCCGTTCCTCTCTATTAATTTGTTAAGCAAAAGCATGATTTGTGAACCTGACTTAATCAGCTTTTCTGCGCCAAAATGGTGGTCATGATGCTAAGAAACTTTTATTAAAGTTAAAGGGAGCGAGCAGCTAGAGGCTACTACTCTCTCTGTCTCTCATTACATGGAGCGCTGAAAAATGAAAATAAATGTATGTATGTATGTCTGTTGTGAGCAAAAAACAAAACAAATATAAATAATTAAATAAATAAATAGTACATGACTTATTATGAACCGTTGATATTTTTCAAAGTAACCCAACACAA
>NC_029788.2:133510813-133518565 GCF_000816755.2 Arachis ipaensis | reverse complement strand
ACCGTTAATATAATTTTTCATAACTCAAACTCAAAAAAATAATTTTTCGTTTTCTAAACTACCCTAATTCATGTCCTTAAAGGCAACAATAGGACCTATTATGCTTTTATATATATATATTTTAACATTACTTCCATGCTGCTCCTCTCAACTAGCCAATATTTTTTCATTCTAACAACACCCTTTCATATTTACATATTTTTTCGAGGTTCATAATCTGAGATATGTTTTTCCTTTAATTTATCTGCCTTGACCTGCTCAGATTAAACTTCTGACATTCTACAACGTGACTTTACACTACTCAGCCCTAGCTTTGCACGCTGTAATATTAGAAGGAAATTTCAAGTTTGCGTATGGTGCATAATATAGAATGCGGAATATGCTGATTCTCCAAGGTGCAAGGTGCCAGTTTTCTCAAGATTAATGAGTGTCAGTGATACCAAGTATAGTGGCTTATTGCTATTGGGTACGTGCGGCACCACCAATTAAGTCTAAATTATGTTCGTTCGGATCGGAACGGAGAAATTCTTAAATATAGTTAGCGGTGATTATTGAATGACATGGAACAAAATAACTTTTTTTCCCCTTTTTAATAAAGAAATACTTGAGAAAAGCTTCTACTTACGTCAATAAAGACACTATGCAAAAAGGCGCAACTTCCCTGGGAGGAGCAACAGGAGCTTTTTTCAAAATATCAGAATATATGGCATTAGTATGACCAATGGCATTGCACTACATTTCGTTTCCTTTCGTTATTATATATTATTTTATTTAATTTAATGAAGTACCTAAATTCTGTATTTTTAATTGGGGTGTGTGTGCGAGTGCAAGTCCGAGACCGCGCATATATATTGAGTGGGGTTGTGAAGGTATGAAGAGCAGCATCAGGCACGAGATAATAATCAGACCAGCTAGTAAGGTCTAATTAGGGGCTCCACCCTCTTGTTAGATCATTCTTTCTTTTCCTTGTGCTTAGCTTGTTGCTCAAACTAAAGACAAACAAAGCATAATGGCCATCAGTCACAGTACTTTGGCTTTTACCTTCGGCATGCTTGGTAAGTACTCATCCATCAATTTACATCGCATTATTCATAACAATAATAGTAGGATCGGAGTTAATATCTATATATTTTTTTATGCACAGGTAATGTCATTTCATTCATGGTGTTCCTCGCTCCAATGTAAGTACTCTATTCTGTTGCTGGGAGGTAGGCTAGGCTATAGGCCCCACTTAAATTTATATATAACCTGGCCTTAATGATTGTATTAATTGGTGCAGCCCGACATTTTACCGGATATACAAGAAGAAGTCAACGGAGGGTTTTCAGTCACTGCCTTACCTAGTGGCATTGTTCAGTTCCATGCTCTGGCTGTACTACGCGATGGTCAAAAGAGACGCTCTCCTCCTCATAACCATTAACTCATTTGGATGTGTCGTAGAAATCATCTACATCACCTTGTTCCTCATCTATGCCACCAAGGATGCTAGGGTATGTATATATATGTAGTATACAATCAACATACATATACACAACTTGGTGCATGAAATAATAAAAATTAAACAAATTCATTAACTAACTGGCCGCGAGCGATATACATTATTGCATGCAGAGCTTAACTATTAAGCTGTTTTCGTCGATGAACGTGGGCGCCTTTGGTTTGATCCTCTTAGTCACACACTTCGCTGTGCATGGTCCTCTTCGAGTCCAAGTCTTGGGATGGATTTGTGTTTCTATCTCAGTCAGTGTCTTTGCGGCACCACTAAGCATTGTGGTACGTGGGTACTTTATTAGTTGCGATGCCCTCAACCTATATATTCAGTGTTTAACTAATAATTTCTTGCTGCAGGCACAAGTTATTCGGACCAAGAGTGTGGAGTTTATGCCTTTCAATTTGTCATTTACACTCACATTGAGTGCTGTAATGTGGTTTGGTTATGGTCTCTTTCTCAAGGACATATGCATTGCTGTAAGTACATACCGTTGAATGATAAAGCAGCATGCAGAATATTGAATAATGAATTATTAATTTTGTTGATGTGTTGTGAATGGCAGCTGCCAAATGTGCTGGGTTTTGGACTGGGGTTAGTCCAGATGGTGCTGTATGGTATTTACAGGAAAGGCAGCAACAAAACAAAGGAAGAGAAAGCACCGCAAGAGCCACTCAAGAGCATTGTGATAGCCACCTCTTTGGCTCTGGTGGAGGAGCAGCAGCAAGCAAAGGCGAAGATCAACGGAGAACAAGAAGATGGAAATCATGAGGAGAAAATCGCTGCACCTGCAACTCAACCTGAATGCGTGTGATTGATTCGCCATGCCATCACCCATGCATTCTTCTCATATATATTATTCCGTATGTGTACTTTGAATTTATTAGTCCATTTAAGTTGTAGGCCGCTACCTAGATGATAATGATATATGATTATTTATAACATGTACTAGCTAGCTAGTTAATTAGTAGTTACTGTACTACTGATTCTACCATTGTTATTCTGTATGTCTTTCCTTATCAATGGGATAAACTCATCTTCATGTTTACCTTCTCTAGCTATACATATTACATACTCACAATTATAATGCAGCTCTAATATATGTATCTGCGGATGGAAATGATCGTTTTTACCGGATTGAAATCGTATTTTTTGGTGTTTAAAATAGAATTTTACCGAGTTAATTAAAGTGGTATTTTTATCATTTGAAAGGATTGTTGAAAATCGTCATATTTATTTGATAAAATGATTTTTTTATCATTTAAAATGATTATTTTAATCGTCTTTTCTAATAACATTATAATTTTTGTTTCTTTAAAATAACAGTTGAAATTATCGTTTTTATCATATTAAAATAGTAATTTTTGATCGTTTAAAAAGACGTATGAAACTATTGTTTTGATCGTGTATCAAGCGTATTGGAGATGAAACCCACATTAATTTTGGAAACACAAATGGATGTGGAGCATGAGTATGGACATTCTAGCGCAGCAGGCTTCTCAGCACATCACTCAATGATTTTCTCTCTATTCCAGGTGCTTGGATGAAGAAAAGTTCAGAGAGTAGCTTTCCTTACAAGAAAAATATTGAGAACCTTTGGATTTACAGTGGAATTTTGAATTTAGCATCAGATATCAATTTTAATATATTTAACATGTTAAATTTATTATGTTAAATTTGTGTTTAATTTAATGTATTTAATTAAATTGTATAAGATGTTATTATGATTATATTAATTTTTTTTTAAATAATTTAAAATTTAACGGAAATAAACACAGAGCAGTTAGAGAAATAAAACAAAGACGAAGAACATTTTACTAAATAGAGGTAAGAAACGGGAGATTAGTCATTTTAAGACCGGAACGGATTAGAGTTTAATTTTTTATATTAGAGTTTAGTTTTTATTCGCAATAAGGACAGAGCGAATTTTATACGGATCATTTTAATGCAAAATGGAAGGACAAAAATTCATCCCACCCCGCCCCTACTCTACCACAGCAATCAAGTTCATCAAGGATGGTTGCCCAACATCTCACCCGTGCAGACCGCTCCTAGATGATATCACAACCTTAGTGAGGCGCATGCAGAAGGTGGATTGGTTACATACCTTACATAAAGCTAACTCTGTCGCTGATTGTTTTGCCAAGAAAGGCCAAGGTTTGCCAGCTGGTGTTCATCTCTTTGACAGGCCACTGCTGAATGTCAAGCAGGCTTTGCCGCTTTGCTTATGAACTCGCATGGGACGCTTAGAATGAGAGGAGCCGTTTAGTTTCTGTTTTTGCTTCTTTTCGGGGTTTTAAGTTTTAACCCCCTTATTCCACAAATAGAGTATTGAATTAGCATTATTTATCGGTTACGTGATATATATATGGTTAAACTCCGCGTATATTACATTTGCGGTACATAGCTTGTCCCAAGTCTGAGGAGGATTGTGTTAGGTCTTCGACAACTAATATAAAAACATAGTCAGATCTCCATAACATAAATCAAAGACATTATTGTGCTAAAGTTAGGTCGTTGCCCGAAAGCAACACGTTGTATGGCTCGAGTACGGTGTCAAATGAGCAAGAACCGCTGTATCGGTGCCTGAATGTAGTGTTAAATGAGCAAGCTAAGGGTTCCCGCATTTTCGTGAACGGACGAGGGTAAATAAGTTAGTTCACAAAATAAAAGGTAAAGGTTGGAGTGACAGAAGATTGAGATTTGGGACATGAAACATAGGCACTCTAACAGAAAAATCCATGGAGGTGGTGGACACCATGACAAGGAGGAAGATTAACATACATTATGTGCCTACAAGAAACAAAATAGGTTGGTGCGAAGGCTAGGGAGTTGGATACTTCTGATTTCAAACTTTGTTATACAGGAAAGGTGAAGAATAGGAATGAGGTTGGTATTATTGTGGATAAGCAGTGAAAGAAGGATGTAGTGGATGTCAAGAGGGTGGGAGATCGGATCATCTCTATCAAATTTGTAGTGGAAGGAAGTGCTTTTCATGTGATTAGCGCCTATGCACCGCAAGTGGGTTCGGACGAACAACACAAGATAAGGTTTTGGGAGGATTTAGAAAGACATACCTTTGGGAGATAAGATTTTCTTAGGAGGAGATTTAAATGGTCATATTGGAAGAGAAGTGACTGGGTATCTTATCCATGAAGGCATGGTTTCGGGGTGATCAATGCCGAGGGTAAAACTATTTTGGACTTTTCCTCAACCTTTGACTTTCTCATCGCAAATACATGTTTTAAAAAGAGAGATGAACATCTTATAACCTATAAGAGTGGCATGACAAGCTCTCAAAACGACTTTTCCTTGTTGAGGAGAGTCGACCGGAAATTTTGCATTAATTGTAAAATTATCCCAAGAGAGAGTTTGACAACACAACATAGGATGCTCATCATGGATTTTCGCATTGAGTAAAAATTGAGGAAAAGACATCATACGAAGAACCCAAGAACGAGGTGGTGGCGAATGAAAGGTGAGGAACAAAGAAGCTTCCTAAGACAGGTAGGAGAAGAGGCAAAGTGGGATGGGAATGGAAGCGCGGAAGAGATGTGGAGGGAGATGGCAGAAGTTATTAGAAGAACAACAAAAGAAAATTTTAGTGAATCTAAAGGAATAGGACCAAGAGACAAGGAGTCTTGGTGGTGGAATGCGAGTGTACAAGAAAAGATAAAGATAAAAAGAGTGTGCTTTAAAGAATGGTCTTTATGCCGCAATGCAGATAATTGGAAAAAAATAAGACGGCTAAGAAAGAGACAAAAATTGCTATAAGTGAAGAAAGAACAAGAGCATATGAGGGTCTCTACCAGTCTTTGGGTACGAAAGAAGGAGAAAAATGTATATATAGAATCGCAAAGAGTCGTGAAAGAAAAACGAGAGATTTGGATCAGGTTAAGTGCATAAAGGATAAGGATAGAGAGGTGCTGGCTCAAGAGAAGAAGATTAATGAAAGGTGGAAAAGCTACTTCTACGAGTTATTTAATGAAGGACATAAGATTCTTCTAAACCTTGGTCGGTTATGCACAAGGGAAGAAGATCAAAACTTTGACTACTATCGAAGGATTCGAGACTTCAGGGTAAAAGAGGCTCTAAAGCAGATGAAAAATGGCAGGGCAGTAGGACCTGATAATATTCTGATTGAGGTTTGAAAGGATCTTGGAGGAAAAGGCATCAATTGGTTAACTAAGCTTTTTAATGAGATTTTAAGGTCAAAGAAGATGTCTGATGAGTGGAGAAAGAGCACCTTGGTACCTATTTACAAGAATAAGGGGAATATACAAAGTTGCGAAAATTATAGAGGGATCAAGCTCATGAGCCATGAAGTTATGAAAAAGGGTGATAGAATGGAGGTTGAAAAAAGAGACACAAGTAACAGAAAATCAATTTGGATTTATGCCAGACAGATCCACCTCCGAAGCAATATACATGTTAAGAAGGATGATGGAGAGGTATCGTAGTAATAAAAGGGATCTACATATGGTGTTTATTGATTTGGAAAAAAGCGTACAATATGGTGGCAAGGGAGGTCTTATGGAAGATTTTAGAAAAGAAGAGAGAAATGATCACATATATTCGTGCAATTAAAGACATGTATGATGGGGTCATAACTAGTGTGAAGACTCAAGGTGATGTGACAGAGGAATTTCCTATTGGTATAGGATTACACCAGGGATCATCCTTAAATCCATACATTTTCACATTAGTCTTGGAAGTACTCATAGAGTACATCCAAGAGCCTGTGCCATGGTGCATGCTTTTTGCCGATGATATCGTCCTTAGGGAAAAGTCAAGGGAAGACCTAAATAAGAAGTTGGACTTATGGAGAGAAACTCTAAAAGTGTATGGTCTGCGCATAAGTCGTAGCAAGACGGAATATATGGAATGTAAGTTCGGTTTGAGAAGGGAAAACCCTAATATAGAGGTGAAGATTAGAGAAAACATCCTACGAACAGTTAAAAGTTTTAAGTATCTTGGGTGTATCATACAGAATAATGGAGAGATTGAACAGGATGTAAATCATAGGATTCAAGCAGGTTGGTCAAAATGGCGGAGTACATCTGGTTTTATTTGCGACAGAAAAGTGCATTTAAAACTTAAAGGTAAATTCTATCGCACTGCGATAAGACCGGCTATGCTTTATGGTACGGAGTATTGGGCGGTCAAAGGGAAGCACGAACATAAGTTGAGTGTGGCAGAGATGAAGATATTGATGAGATGCATGAGTGGTCATACCTGATTGGATAAAATAAGGAACGAAGATATAATGGAGAGAGTTAGAGTAATACCTATTGTGAAAAAGATGGTAGAATCGTGTGTCAGATGATTTGGACATTTGAGAAGAAGACCGACAGAACACCCAATCAGGAGGGTGGATAAGATGGAAGATGGATAAGGGGTGAAAGGTAGAAGAAGATCTAAGAAGACCATTCATAAGGTGGTCAAGCAAGACTTACATGTAAACAGTCTCTCTGTAGACATGATACATGACAGAATTCAATAACATCATTTGATTCATGTAGGCGACCCCACTTAATGGGACAAGGCTTTGTTGTTGTTGTAGTATACATATATTGGTTACTACGTGAAATAATTATTTGAAAAAGTTAGGGTATATATTAACATACCAAATTGTGAAATAGCTCGCGTAACAATTATTTATTTTTATGGAGGCTATCGAGTTGATTCCTCTAAATAAATATTTTCAAAGTTCTTTCTCTCTTTATTTAATTTTAAGTCAAATTTTCAAATTTCTTTCCATTAGAAAGATAATTTTTTGTTCATTATATGGAAAGAATGATTTACGACCTTTTTGACAAATACTATTTATACTAAGATTTGATTTAGTAATACTAATGAGTAATGACCTGTTTAGAAAATTTTAAAAGTAATTTTTTTTTTTACTTTTAACTTATAAAAAATAGTAGTATTAATGTTTGGTGCAATTTTTAAAATCAAATTGCAGTTTTTTAAGAAACTATTTAGGAGTTTATAGAGAAATTTAAAAAAATAATTTCTTTCATAATACTACTACTTTTATCACATTTCTATAAAATAAGCATTTTTAAAACTAAAAACTTAAATACAAAATAACTTATTTATAAGCTACTTTTAATATAGTCATTTATTATTTAAGCTATTTTTTTAAAATGAATTTAATTAAATTGTTTACCCAAACTATACCTAAACAAACTAAATTTTTGAGAGATTATTTCATGTTAGCTTTTATATCAAATGAGTCGATTTTGCTAGATAAATAAGGT
>NC_029788.2:133507179-133510510 GCF_000816755.2 Arachis ipaensis | reverse complement strand
AATTCATCTCCGAACTAACCCACTCAAAAATTTTCTTATAATAAAATTCACTAAAAAAAAAATTTAAAATATCTTTTTAATTTTATTAAAGTATAAATTTATAAATTATATTCATTATCTCTCAGCAATTTCTAACAATCTGATATTATAAATCCTGAAATTACGATAGACATACTATAAAGATTCCATTCTATGTTTCTTCAATGTGAAAAGGAAGGGGGGGAAGGCTGGAAGAAGCATTTTTATCTGAGGATGATTTTGCTCCAACGATTCTGAGAATGACTCATAATAGCAGATAATGTACAAGTATCCACTATGCTTGAGTTCAGGGAGGTAAGCAAAAAAGAAACAAAAGGGATGGCAGTTGCGAAAAAGGTTCAGTTGAGAACATTTTGTAACAAGGTTCCTTTATGCTGCTGCAGCCATGGCAAGAAATGGCAGCTAGACTGACTGATTGTAAACTAATTAGAGCCCATCCTTCTACCGAAATGGCTACTCAGATTTGTTTAGATCAGCTCAAAGAAAGATGAGCTCCTCAAATGGATATCCACCTTCCATAGCCACAAACCCATCTTGTAAATGACGTTGGTGCTGGGATTTGCTCATAGGACACTACACATTAGTAGCATCAAAACTTCCTGGTTCCAAACTCTGTCTTCTTTTTTCTCTCCAGTTCTCTCCCCACATTTTTGCTTCAGCCACAGCACGTTCTCTGTCAAGATCTCTGTTCAACATCCTTGCAGTTTCTCTGGGAGACTCATCTTTCTCAGATCCTTCCAAGTCCCATCTGTGTCCAGATCCTCCAGCTTCATCATTTTTCAATAATCTTGCACCTTTATCATCTCTGTTCCTTTTGTCATCACCAGAGCCCCTATAACCATGCCCAGTATTGTTGGGGTCATATGCCTGGTTGGCCAAATAGGAGAGGGCAGTCACCACATCCCCAATCAGAGGACGCGTGGCAGCGGATTCTTGGATGCACATGGATGCCACAGCTAGAGCCTGGTAAAGGCCCCGCATAGGAAACCTCCCCTGCAGCCTTGGATCAGCCAGCTTTGAAAACTTCCTGCGGTCATTGAACAGTGGACGTGCCTGCTCAAACATACAAAATCACCATTACCTCTCAGAGTATATCCTTTGCAAACTAAAAATTAGGAGTCAAGAGAAGAATTAAGGACAACCCATGTGACAAGGTTTTGTTCTCCATGTGGTTGGGTGCTGTCAATTGCTTTCCGGCCTGTAATCAGCTCTAAGAACACCACTCCAAAACTGTATACGTCGGACTTGACAGTCAGTTGTCCAGTCATAGCATACTCAGGAGCACAGTAACCATAAGTTCCCATCACACGTGTAGAAACGTGTGACTTGTCACCCACAGGACCTAGCTTTGCAAGACCGAAGTCAGAAAGCTTGGGGTGGTATCCTTCGTCGAGTAATATATTAGATGACTTGAAGTCTCTATAAATAACTGGAGGATTTGCCTTGTCATGCAGGTATTCCAGTCCTTTTGCAGCCCCTGCAGCTATTTTCATCCTAGTGTTCCAATCCAATGGTTCTTTATCAGGGGGAAGATCTGCATGAAAGTCAATCACGAGAACTAAACATTAACTGTTATTATGTCAATTGCATTAAGCTTAAGAAGGAAGTAATTTTGCTGCATTAAACATGGCGTTTGTTCTCACTCTTCTCAAAATTCAAACACACTCCTCAGTAATCAGAATTCAGAAGACAGAAAAATATGCAACCAGGTAGAAAAGAATGAACTCTACCACCAGCCAAACCTATCAAGTTACTTATTATATGGAAGCCTTCTTGAAAAGTTGGAACATTGGAAGGATTTTCAATTAATGAGCTTAATCTCATTTTTCAATATGAAAACACCTTATCTCATGGTTTTGAATGTCCACAGATTTCTGAGCCATGCATTGGGCATTCTGGCTTGAACCTGAAAGCCAGCCTGATCATCCTACCTCAACGTGATATACCGGTTGAACAATAGAGAACAAGAGAACAACAAAATAGGAAATATATAAAACTGGCTAGTTCAAAAAAGCAATATATTTTAACTTCATTTTGTAGCTAATCACCACATTGAAAAGAGCACATTAAAATGAGAAACCACAACAAATCATCCCAATCACAGATGATAATGATTTTATCGAGGAAGCTGAATCCTTATGGAATCCAGTTTGTTGAAATCCCAAGCAGCAACTAGAAACACTGTTAACAGATATAACCATATTCATGAGAGGGAAAAAAGAACAAAAAGTTCAAAAGCATGTAATATAATGAGTGTTGGTGTTCTCATACCAGCACAACAAACATTGGTTGTCAGTTGTCACTGTAATAAGGTCAAAACTGAAGGCCACTGAAGAGTTAAAATCAACAGAAGCGAATTTTGTTTTATAACCTTTAAGCAGAGAGTAAGAAAAGAATGGCAACATGCAAAATAGAGAACAAAAGTAGGCCTGCAAGAACTTAGCCAACTCTGCAAGAAGAGCTATTCTACATGAGACAGCTATTTCCTTTTAACCATTGAATTATGTTCCTCTGCATCTACCACAAAAATGCTAAACAAGCATACATAATGAGTTCTAATAGTCCTTCCTTGCATGCAATCTGCGTAAGGCTTAAGGCTACAAAAGTACCATTGAGACTGCATTTTGTTTAAAACACGTTGACCAGTGTTCTGGTGTTAAGGAATTAGGAAATGTAAAATGGAGAATAATAATTTCGGACTTCCACATATATGAGAAAGATTAACCTATAAGAAAGAAATTCAAAGTTGAGAATAAGGAGAGAGTAACCATAGTATCCTACCATGAAGGTGGTCTTCCAATGATCCCAATGGCATAAATTCATAAACAAGGAGGCGCTGTTCACCATCCGCACAGTATCCGATGAGATTCACAAGGTTAGGGTGATGTAGAAGACTAAGCATTAGAACTTCGACAAGGAATTCCCGATTACCCTGAAGACCATTTCTGTCTAACTGTTTAACAGCAACAATCTGTTAATGTAAACAAACGTTAGGACTCAACAATCACTAATGGGGGCCTCAAGTGCTTTTATTCTAAAACCATTTTGTGCTGTAGAAGTTACAGGAAAACGCATGCAAAGCAGGTTGGTGAAACTAAAAATTGCAAATTGTGTGTGCACAGTGTTTCTTTATTATCTTCTCAGGCATCTAGCACAGTCAAATCCTAAAATATGCCACACACACACACAGGTTTTTGCAGCTCACTGAAATAACTAGATCAGATTTAAACACACACAAATCATTTGGATGCTAGTTTGGAATTAAATTCATCAAAAGAATCATAACAACCAT
>NC_029788.2:133492148-133507085 GCF_000816755.2 Arachis ipaensis | reverse complement strand
TTCCCTTCCTATTTCAAATATATCAAGTTATCATAAAGAAAACAACAAGCAAGACATGTCTCACTACATGGATGAAGCATCATCGGTTTCTATTGCACTGTTGGTCATAAAAGATTCAACAGTGCTGTCATTGGTTGTTAATTACCTAACACAACCTTTGTCCTACTTCAAAGATTTGCTTTTATCTTGGTTCACAACTTTACAATCCTTTTACCATGTGATACTAGGAATGGCTTATGTAAGAAATCAGAGAATAACGAGTCTGAGATAGCACGTGTGTCTTTCAGGGCCCAAAAGATCCATTGGAACAGAACATTATTTTGTTTAGCCCTTGCTTCTTTTGGGGTGAAAATATAACTGGATGTCATCCATAATCATGAGTGAATCAATAGAGAGATTGTACCTGACCAGTGCTCTCCAGCTTCCCTTTGTACACCCTTCCAAAACCACCTTCCCCTATGAAGGACTCCGGCCTGAAGTTCTTAGTTGCGGCTGCAAGCTCACGGAAGGTAAAAGTTTGAGCAGCAATTTGGACACCAGGCCCATCCTTGGGAGCAGGCAGCTCCCTTTTGGAACCCCCGTTACTTCTGGACCTCAACTTGTCTGCTCCTGCAACACACACCCCAACAGAAAGAACAGCAGATCCATAAGTATTGGCAAATTCCCCCAAGACAAAAAACAGTAACAGACCTTGAATTCACCGATCACCAGTACCCAATAGAATACAGTACAATACAGATGTACTGTGTCATTCAAATAGGATGTGGCAAGATGAAGCTTCTGCAATTCAGTTCACCTAATACTGATAGTAAGTCGTACTTAATTAAGGCATATGGCAGATACATATTGAAATCGGAAATAAGGAAATGCCAATCCCAAATGAAATCGGGATAGTGGGGGCATTGCGATGCAATCAGTATGATAGGGGAGATCCAATTTGTTGGCGAGAAGAGGAGAGCAAAGGGAGAAGCCTTGTTTGTTGTTTGACGGAGAAATCAAAGAGATTGAGAATCAGATAGATACTAACCAGAGGGCAATCGGGAGATGTGAGAAGGTAGAGCTGGATTGGATGGGTGAGGGTGCTGCTGCTGCTGCTGATGCTGCTTGCGAATATGATCGTGATCGTGATCGTGCTTGCCATGGGGATTCAGCTTCTGATCCTCCCTCGAATCGAAACAAGAGAAGCAACCCATGATGCTCTCCTTGCTCTGTCACTGTCCCCCAAACGGAAATAATCAATCAAATTCAATTCGAGCCTTCTACTTGATTTGACGAGTGACGGATGGATGGATGGATGGATGGATTGAGGATTCTCTTCTGGAAAAGAAGAGGGCAGCTAGCAAGGAGAGTAGAGGAGAGCTGCTTATATTTACAGCAATCCCAAAGGGAAAGGGGAAAAAGGGAAAGGGGTCAAAGTCGCAGTCAACCACACGCTCATCCAAACAGATTCCAACTCTCTCCTCTACAGCACTTAACACACAAAACACACCCCAGCCCGATCATATATTCATACCCCAAAAGACAAACGCAACACAACGAATCCAACTCCACCAAACGCCACTAACTATGAAATCAAATCAAAGACAAAGGGCTTCAATTCATTGTTGCGTGCTGCCAAGTGCCGACGGAGACCTTCAATTCAGTTCACGTTCACCGTTAAAAAAACACATATACCGTTACTTTTCTCTTGGGAATTGGGATGGGATCCCAATCACCTGCCCTCGCTGTTTATACTTTATACCCCCTCTCGGGTTCTCGCCTTTTCAGGTCTTCCGCCCCATTCATAACATCAACGCTTTTAGAATTTGTTTCGAAAACATTTAACTATGACAAAAGAATTATATTTTTTCTTTTAAAAAAAATTATTTTTTTTAGAAAAAAAATTATTTTTTTCTAAAATTCAATTTCTTATTTATTTTTAATTATTTTAAAATAAAAAATCAATTCATGAATAAATTTTAATTTTTAGCATTCTAATCAAATTTTTTGTCATTTTTGAATAAAAATATGAGAATAATGAATATATTCACTATTCATTCTATTAAATATTGTGAACTAAAGATAATATTATCTATTATCTTTTGGCTGTTTTCTTTGCACATAAAAAAAATATGGATGTTACACAATAAAATGGATGTATATAAAATATTTATACTGTTATGATGTTATTGTCAAATGCAACCTGCGAATTAATTTTAATATTTTGAAATTACACATTTAAATTTTTTTGCCAACCAAGTTTAACAAAGTTGGCCCAAACTCAATAAAAGTCATTTTTTTTGCCTACGGTATCTCCCAACTCGACAGGTCAAGGACTAATCTGCGTTCTTCCTTCTTTTTCGCAGTCCTCCTTCTTCGTCTTCGCGTTCTTCCTTCTTCTTCTTCGTCTTCCTCCTCCTTCTTCTTCGCATTTCTTCTTCTTCTTCGCGTATTTTCTCTCAATCGTCATTCTTTTATTGCTACTGCTGTTGCTGAATTTTTTCTTTTCCTCCTTTTAATTGAGGTTCATTTGGATCCAAAAATGAATTCGATGTATTTTTGTTGATAATTGAGTCTTTTTGACTCGTTTAAAATTGAACTAATTTCGGTTCATTTGTGAATTAATTGAGGTTCACTTGATGCTGCTGATAAGTATTGACCAAATTTTTTATTCCTTAAGTAATTTCGGTTCATTTCTTAGTTTAATCGAGATTCATTTGGATCTAGAAATAAATTGTATGTGTTTTATTGATAATTGAGTCTTTTTGACTGCTTGTTCAAAACTGAACTAATTTCAGTTCATTTGTGTGTTAATTGAGGTTCACCTGATGTTGCTGATAAATATTAACCAAATTTTTTATTCCTTAAGTAATTTCGGTTCATTTCTTAGTTTAATTGAGGTTCATTTGAATTCAGAAATGAATTGGATGTGCTTTTGTTGATGATTGAGTCTTTTTAATTGCTTGTTCAAAACTAAACTAATTTCGATTCATTTGTGAATTAATTGAGCTTCACTTGATACTGCTGTTTTGATCAAGTTTTAAGTATTGACCAAGTTTTTTATTCCTTAAATAATTTTGGTTCATTTCTTAGTTTATTTGAGATTCATTTGGATCCAAAAATGAATTAGATGTGTTTTTGTTGATGATTGAGTCTTTTTTACTGTTTGTTCAGAACTGAACTAATTGAATGGAATGAAGTGGAATCTAATGCAATTGAATAAAGTGATAATGAATAATTTCATTCTTCTTTGCTAAAAAAATTGGTCAAAACTTATCATCAGCATCAAGTGAACCTCAATTAGCATACAAATGAACAAAATTAGTTCAGATTTGAACAAACAGTAAAAAAAACTCAATCATAACAAAAACACGTCAAATTCATTTTTGGATCTAAATGAACCTCAATTAAACTAAGAAGTGAACCAAAATTACTTAAGAAATAAAAAATTATAGCCAATAAATTACATTCCAAATCCACTAAACATGAATAAACTTAATTAATATAAATTTTAAATTTTAAAATTAATTTTTTTTATTTATTATTTACGTTGTTCAAAAAAAACTGAAAAAGCATTATTCTCCTGTACTTCAGAGGTAGAAAAGGTACGAGTGACGGTAAACTTTTTCCTAGGTACGTTTCTTTCTGCGTATTGCTTATGTATACAAGAACTGTGTAGCAGCAAAACGAAGATCCATTAATCATTCATCCATTAATACAAAAGATAAAGAGTAGGTCGTTTCCTTCCCTTACTGCATTCATTCAACAGTGTGTGATATATCTTAAACCTCAGAAGGCTCTAAGGAAGACGATAAGTCTGTCCCATAATTCCAAAGGCCCCATTCAACAGTGTGCGATACATCTTAAACCTCAGAAGGCTCTAAGGAAGACGATAAGTCTGTCCCATAATTCCAAAGGCCCCTTAGCTCACCTCTTACATATCCCAATACAATGGTCACACCTGTTGATCAATTAGGCAATAGCTCAGAGTTGAGACACAATACTTATACTTGAAAGATAACAAACGCTTCACATCTATTTTTAGCCAAAGCTAGTTTACCTAATGTACAGGGAACGAGGTAGAGAAGTGCTGGCTGTCCATGTCCGTTCATCAGATAAAGCCCCAAATATGTGAATATGAGGCCTGAAACACGAAAACTCTCCTCTGTCAAGAACTAAAATAACAGTCGCACAAAATCTGCATTGTGAGTATAAATAACTAATACGATTATAGTTTTAAATAGTGCCTAGAAATATTTGACATCGAATGTACATGATAACTAACAACAATTCAATTTGGGCCAAAGTTTCAGCAAATGGGTGAAAATTAAAGAGTTATGACTTATCAATACAAACATGGTGTAATTTAACTTACCCACGCCATAGCCAATTATCAACCAAAGAAAATATCCACTTAATGCTCCCTTCTTCTTATCTTTGTCAAATCTAAGACACCCAAAATACAGAAGAAATGTGTTAAAACAAACCGTCTATCATCTTGTTAGAAAGAAAAGTGTAGTCTGCCAACAAATCATTGAGTTTCCGGATAAAACAATCAAGTCAAATGTAATAAGGATCAGGAAAACTATATAGTGATGTAATCCTAAAATCATTACAAATATGCATTGTTATTTTCTTTCATTTTTTGGGTAGGAAAACAAGCATCTTTATGTTCAAAACTATGCCTATGCTATACATTTTCAATTTGGATAATCTTGCATTTATAGAAGCTGATTACAGCAGTACCTATGGGCAAAGGAAGCAAGCAAACCAGGAAAGAGAATATCTCCAAATCCAATCATGTCATAACCACCCCAGGGATCAACAAGACGAGGAAATCTCAAAAGCATTGGAATCGCTTCCCCACCAGCCCCGTCACCTCGAGCAACCTACAAAAGAAAGTCCATAAGTATCACAAAACTACAAGACACCTTAATCGTTTTTCTTTCTTTTTTAATAAAAAAGAAAAATCATGGCAGAGAAAAAACTGCTCTTAGACAATCCAACCAAGTGAATTGTGATTGTGTGATTCCAAAATCTAATACATACCGTTATCATAACACTCTCATGGAATATCAATGGAGATATGAACACCCAAAAGACGTCATAGACAAACGCACAACATAAGAGTACAGTTGCAACCTATTGTACATTAGATCCAAAAGAGAATTTACTATTAGAATTGTCATACAGATACAGAACAAAGTGAATAATGGAATAATTACTGACTTATTTTAGACAAGAAATCCATTCAGATACCTTAATATTAGGTAGTCTAGCCAACTGCAAGACTGTTATCATCAAGCAGATGCCCTACATAATAAAACAATGTTTCAAGCTACAAGACATAGTGAAATATCAATCAAACAACTTATCATCGGTTAATGGTAACAAACATAACTGAGAAAACAGCATGCCCTGCAATGCTTCAGAAAACCCACACTATGGAACCAAGATTCCAAATTTGGCATTTGGCTGATAAGTAAAACTGTATAAACATGCATGACTTAATAATTTGAAAATAATAAACTTGAGAGATATTAAAAAGGATAACTACCAAACAGGAAAATTTGGTAAAATATTACAAGCTTAGGACCAGCTAAATGCTCAACTAGTCAACAATGTTGAGAGTTTTTAGATATTAAAATTATAAAAAAAAATAAAGAAAATAACACTGATGTATATTCAACTAACAGTGTAATTCTGAAAGTGTTGGTTAATGATATGTTATAGAACCTATATGACCAATTGGTCTAGAGCTCATCCTAATTATCCCATATCTTATCGAAAGATGAACTTTCAGCACAATTTACACGAGGTAGGATAAACTTTGGCATTCTTCATGGTTTTAGCACAAAGGGCTCCTGCATGAGATGGTGTTGAACATAAAAAGCATTCATATCTTTTAACCTAACAACTTAAACTTTAGGGAGAAATGGTTTAGGACAAGGAATAAAAGTTTAATGGTAACCAGCAACAACTACAGGATTAAAAAAAAATTGAACCAATAATTCAAAAAAAAAATTACTAGCCATTTAAAAGAATTCAGAAACTGCAATGATAATAGAAAGACCCATTTTGCAGGTACTAGTAGCTAGAACTTACAAGAATATCTTGGCCAATCCATGAATATGATTGCTGTCGAGTAGCAGCCCAGAAAATCGCAAATGCCACAGAAAATAATAACACTACAAGTGAGAAAATAGAGACCTCCCCAAACAGAGGTAAATTCACTGTCTTCTGACCGCAACTTTGACATTTTCTGCTCACAGTTTGAGAGAGAGAGAGAGAGAGAGAGAGAGAGAGAGAAATTAACAGAACACACATCAAACAGAAAGAAAATTTATTTTCCTTTCTAACTGGAAAAGGAGGGAAAAATACATTGATTGTACCTTAAAGAGAGGCTTACAATACAACTGTGCATCCCCTGAAAAATAAACCAAACTTTAATTAATGCACAGAGGAAATTCAAACCTTTTGAATGTTTACGTTGTTGAAAACAGTGGTCCTGATACTTGTGCTACTAAAGAACTTCTCTCGGACATTTTCCTCTGGAATTCCTTTCTAAGTATACCTTGTGTATGAATCCAAAAAAGATACATAGTATAATTCGAGTAGCATATGTGAAACTGTCAATATTTTAGTTTATATATGGATAACAAATTTAATCTTTGTGACATCAACAAGGACAGGGAACCAGTACTCACTTCATGCACAACACAGACTATGATCTTTTGTCAGTTAGCTACATTACCTCAATGCCACCAATACAGAAAAATACAATCAGCACCCAGATAAACCAAGATGACATGAAGAAGAATAACAGCACAAGAAAAGTTGATGCTGTTATGACAAAAATGATAGCACCCTTTGTATCGATGTTCACAATTTCCTTATCAGAATCAGCTTTTGCTGTTTCACCATTTGAAGATTCCTAGCAAAATAAAAGAAAATTATATCTGCAAGTAAATAAATTTGAAGAGGTGTTACAAATAAACTGAAATAAATGCATCAATGAGCATAATGAAATAAATTCACCAATGAGCATAATGAAAGGAAGAAACCATGTTCCTATGTTCCACTGTGATAAGTACTGGAGTGACCAATCACTATAGCAATGGAAGTCAACAAAATATAGGGAGATGTAGACCAGTAAACGTGCTAAGATCCGTCAGTGATTATACGTATAATATCTCAGAATTGTTTGAATAGTAGGTACTTTCCCTCAATGAAAGCATGTTCTCAGGCTCACATAATGAGAAATGCTTGCTTAAGACATCAGAAAACACATTTATGTACACAGGATACTTTAAGGCAGAAGGTTACAAGGAAAAACCTTGGGACACAATTCATTATAGCGTTCATCAGACTGATTAGGAGCAGTTAGGTCTGACCAAAGTGAACCACATACAATTGTGCCAACAGACATCAACCACAAAAATGTGACTGAGAAGTCTACAAGTGGGCGAGGGGGAGCATATAACAGAATTTCCACTGCAATAAACAACTTAGAATTAAACATCTGTAGTGTAAGCCATGTAGAAAATAAACAAGACATCTAAGATAGACCTATGTAGATTCATCAATTTACGGCTGTGTATTACCATCAAAACAACACATGGTGGTCCTACACTCCTACAATTGTGTCATGTCACTATATATACTTGTTTTGAACACCACTAATCCTATTAATTATGAATATCTATGGTCTAGTAAATTTAGATCATAATCAGGCTACTATCCATGTAAATAAGGGAAACTAGGTCTTTTAACATCAGCTTCAAAGACATAATGTCACTTTTCTAACTGCATAAAGAACATAATAGTAAACCAGAAAATGTCCTAGGCTTTGTATTAAACAACTATCATGAACCTAACCACCATTTTCAACGTGACTTAGCCTACTTTCTCTCATGGCTTGTGCAAGTGTTTCAGTCACATCCATATGAAATTTCAACCTGGAAAACCATCTTAGAAGTATATTTCAATGTTCAACACAAAAATCTTGCTCAAATACAAATATATAATGAATAGAAAGTTTTAAATTCTAACAATTGAAGGCCTGACCTCGGCTTCCAGAAGTCAAGGATTTGTTGAGAGCTTCTCCCGCTGACTTTGTTATCATGACAACTGGGATTGAGATGCTTACCTCGGTGCTATTGGAGCAGACCATCTCAAAGAGATCTAACAGATGTGAAAAAACAGAGAATAAGCCAATAATTGGTGTAAATGAGTGGAGAAGCCACAAGCCTAAAGATATGTATGACAATCAGACAATGTGATCTGGGAAACCCTGTATGAACAAAACAAAAGCAAGAAAATGAACCTTCGGCATCATTTATCACCAACATGGCAGTAGCACCTCCCGACTGCACAAATGCAGCTTTAGTGGTGAAGTCACAACCACCACGCACACAGAGAGCAACCGAACCAGATAACTACAAAATGAAAATGCGCCACTCAGCAGTCGGTACACTTGTGACAAAAACATCAAGAGGTAAAACCAGGACACTTGTAATTATATCAAATCATTTTCTTAACTCAACTTATATAAAGTTATAATATAATATAATATCATTGTGTTTCCAAGTGTAACTATTAACTGGGTAATTGATTAGTAAGCAGAAAACCAGAAATCTGATGAAGGCAAGCTAGGGAGAAACAGAAAAGGAGTAGAAGGGAAGAAACCTTGGAAGTGGAAGCAGAACAGCAGTCGATAGGATAAGGGAGAATGGCGGGGGCTGGATCACTATTTTCAGCGCTCTCAGGCAGCGAAGAGCCAAATCTAGCTGTAACTCCATTGTAGACCCGACCTTCCTCGCCATCAACCCAGTTCTTCACCTTCACCTGCAGGGATTGAGAAGAGAAGGGTAAAAGATTAGTTCTCGTGTTTGGGAGGCAGATCCAATTGAAAGAGGGAAGAATGAGAAAGGATTGATTGGTGATTACCAGCTGGAAGGGATTATCGCAGGATTGAGACTTGGGAGCCCTGACGTCATCACGTTTAACATCGTCGGCAGCCGCTGCCACGGCAATCACAAACACAAACACAAACAAGACGGCCTGAGCAGGATGACACCTCCCCCGCCACATCCTCACACACACACGGAGAAATAGAAAGTCTTCCTGAGCTTGTGGTTTTTGTGTTTCTTTTCTCACACGCAAAGGAAATCGGGAAATTCGTCACCGCACCGGAACAATTAACATTTACCACACACAGTTAAAGAGTGAAGGAAGAGACGGTGATGTTTACTGTGTAGATTCTTTTAGATTTGAGGCTTGAGCTCTTTCACTTCCTCTGCTCTTTCTCAACTCCCGACCAAACCACCCAACAACTCCAAATTTTCAACTCCCTTATATATCTATATTTATCTATCCATCTAGGCAAATTCTCTGAGTCTATAAATTTAGTGTGGAAATTATCAAACTTATTGTTTGTGGTAAATTTTAAATATTTAAAAATTATTTATTTTTATATTATATATCAGATGTTCAATTTATTAAGTGTGCATATGGTTATTATAATTTTAGATTTAGATGAGTATTTTGGAGTGTATTATATTTTACTTAAATTAAGCCAAGTTAACCCATTCTAGGTCCAAACCTAAACCACCATCACCTAGGCCCAACACACCACCAGCAGGTACTCTCCACCAAAGGTCCAAGATGAAGTCCATTAAAAGTTCCACACAGCCACCACCTACACCAAAGGAGAAGGATGCATCCAGTCAGGACTGTCTCCTTCAGTCACATAATTCAACTTTATGTATCTCCAATAAAGTTGAGGCTCATGGCAAAACTTCCACCAAGAACTCAGGAAAAACTTTAGATGTTTTTGAAAATTTCAGTTGTGTGATGTTATTAATGTATTGCTAAATTGAGTAAATCCAATATTTGTGACACTTTTTTTGGTCTGAAACTTACCTAACAGGGTTTATGCTTCATGTTTCTTAGATAGCAACAGAGTTGCTCTAGGTTTCTGGATGTCAAAGGTATCCATCTTTTGTTGTTGTTTCCCTTTAACTAGATAATATTTTACTCAGGGTTCATGTAATGGAATTGATGGTGACTGAAATTTCTACATTTTATTGTTATCTTTCTATGCTTATTAATGAATTTGACATAGTTGTGTTCTGCCAGATGTGCTTGTGGTTCTATTTAATGTCAGTTCATATACATAAAGTTGATTAACACAATTCTTCATTATCAATTCCAGACTAACAGATACATTTTCCTTTCCAATTTCTTATCAAATTACAAGGACAGCAGTTCACTCACATAATTAGTCACCAACACCCTAAACCAAACTCATTAACACACACTCTGTCCATTTACAGATTCATTCAAACACATCACAATACAACTCAATTTACAAAACTCATTCACTCAAACACATCCAAAAAGAACCCTATATTCTCCACTAATTTCATCAAGCATACTTCAGTGGCATCACACAAGGTAGCCCCTACCTCTGATTCAACCAAATCTGCGACTAGAAGAAAAATAAACCAACCCATCCAACCGTGCCCAACACTGCAGCAACCTTGAACTTCCACTCAATGTCCTTCACTTTTGCTTTCAGGGCCGCAACTTTCCTCTTCATCCTTGCAATCTGCGGATCTTCAGCCTCTGTTTCTGGGTCTGTCCATCGGAAGAACTCACACTCTTCTTTAGTCTACAACATCCCACCAAAGTCAGTACCCAGAACAAACAAAACATTGTCATCAATCACGAACAAAAATTTAAAAAACGAATCTCATAGTAGACACAGCCCCAAAGTCGTCGCCCAAGATTGTTCTTCGTTTCCGAAATTCTTGGCACGGGTCTCTCACCATGTCCACAGAGAAGCCCCCTCTTCTGCGCAGACGACCGACTCCGAGACGACTGTAAGCTCTCGGCAGCCATGGCTTCACCTAGCTTCAAGAATCCTCGAAGCTGCTGCTCTATTACATTGGTTGGGGGTGAGATTTTGATTTAATCTCAACCCTCTCCAACCAGTTATGAAAATAAATAAATAAATAAATAAAAATTATTCATTAAAAGTTCAACTATCGGTAACAACTAAAAGGGCAAAAATGTTTATAGAGGGGAGGATGATTTTAAAGCGTTTCTCAGCGTTGAAGATGATTTTAATAACAAAAAAAGGTTCGAGATGAATTTGATTTTCACCCCATATCTTAAGAACGAAATAAGTACTTAATCCTAATTTATATTACTCATTAAAGATTTGAACTTGAGCACCGCTCTCAATAAAGCAGATGATATCCCGAATTTTAAAGACAGAAAATAAATTGTCAATCCTCTCTCAAAATATTTATAATATGCTCTAAATTTAATTTATTTTCAGTAATATAATCATAAACTCTCTTATTAAGCATGTCTTCAATAATCTCACTTTGAACAAAATCAGTTAATGTTATTACTATAAATAACTCTCTAGATTAGAAATGTCTTACTATTTATTTATTTTTATAAAGTAATTAAATATCTCACATGAAAAATAATTATTTTACATGTGTGTAAATTCTTCTATCATTTTGAAATTTATAATTTTCAAATCCATATCTGTCCAAAACGTGTATATTACATCTTTTCAAATAGTCTAAATGTTACAAGTGAGTCTAATAATTAGTTAATCCTGATTTTTTTTTTCTTTTTTTATAAGGTCTGGTTCACGAATAATTTTTAACATTTAATAAAGAAAGATAATATTATTAAATTTTATTATCATCGATGCAACAAAATAATTTTACAAAATATCTTTCTAATAAATNCATATATACCGTTTTTTTAAGACATAAAAGTAATTAATTAGGACATTGGTTAAGATAATTAAAGTCATTATTTCATTAAATTTTTAATTTAAAGAAAAAACCTAGTTAATTTTGGTATAGAAATTTTGAATTTGAAATTGATAAAAATTATGTTGAATTTTGATTTATTTGATTCTCATTTAAATTAATCACTACATAAGTTAAAGTTTTATTTTAAAGTTATATTCGAGCTTTAATCTGATTTTTAAAGTTTCAATTTACTTAGTTTGATTTTTTAACTTAGGTACGTGACTCATATTAGGGTTTTAAGTGTTTAGTTGAAAAAAAAAAGGTAAAAAAAATTTCAATTGTCACATCAAACAGTCGCTAGAATGTATAATGTAATAGTCGTTAGTCCATCTCAGCATGTCGTTAACGATTTTGTGAGACAGTGACAAAAATAAGATTAGGAACCAATGTGAGTCATAACTATTAAGTTGGGAGACTAAATTGAGTAAATCGAAATTTTTGAAATTAGATTGAAACGTAGTTGTTAGAACCGAACCAGTGATCGAACCGGTCAAGCTACTGGTTTACTGGTTTATTGGTTCAACCGATAAATCACTGGTTGAACCGATAAAACCGGTCTCACGTAAATATAAAATATAAAATAGTTAAAAACTTAAAATTAAAATTTGAAATACATAGCTTCACTAACATTTTATGAAGAATCAAGTCTCAACTTCTAAAAATAACTAATATAAAAAAATCATAAAATTTTAATACTACAATAGTATCTTATTTTGACACAATAAAAAATAATTAATTCATAAAACCTATCATCTAACTATAATATCAATAGATTTTAACACTAACATCAAAACAAATAACCTTAATCACAATACTAGCAATAAAATAGATCAAGTAAATTAATAAATTTTTAGAAAAATTTATATTTATATTAATAATGGTATATAATTAAAATATAATTAATTTTAAAAATAGAAAAACAAAAATTTAATTAAATTAGATATTTATGTATACTATATAATTAGCATTTGTCAAATATAATACTTAGAAGTGTAATGGCTAAGTGGCAAGTAAAGGTTGCTTTTGCTCCAAGGTTCTTGGTTCGAGACCTTGTGGAGACATTTTAAAAATTTTTTCAAGTAGACCAGTTCGGTTAGACCGGTTTGCACCGGTTCACATCGGTTTTATTCCTTAAACGGTCCAAGGAGTAAACCTAGTCCGGTTCACTAGTTTTCCGGTCGAACCAGTCGAATAAGTATTATCTCTTTGTTGACAATTAAGTTGTTTTGATGGTAATTGAGATCTAATAATGGTTTATAATAAAAGAAGCATTCTTTTGCAACAATGAACCTATAGTAGTAGTTAGGGGTGTTCGTAGATTAGATCATATCCATATAAATCCACAGTATTTATCCGTATCTGATCTGTAATTTGAGGATATGATCTGATCTGTAAGATGATCGGATTGGATCGAATCGGATCCACACTCTAATCAGATAGAAGTAAATATGTTTACAAAAGTAAACAAAAAAAAGAGTTGTTGAGTTAAGAAATTAACTAAATTAATTAGTGATGACAAACATTATTTTTGGCAAAATAAATAATTAGAGTGGTTTAATTAATAAGTATATGTTGCTAATTATTTATTATATGTTGCAGGCCAAAATGTGAATTACAGTCCAAATGGAATGAGAAACAAAACAAGGTTGGTGGGCTGGTAAATCAAGCAAAGCCCAAAAGGAAGCAAGCTTAAGAAATTAAAATGAGCCAAGCATATCTCTACCCGATCCAAGCCCAATTTTGTTTCAGCAAACAATTCCCTCCATCTTGCTCCAACCAAAGCAACGTTCCTCTCCTCTCTAATCAAGTCAAATCAAGAGTTCAGAAAAGTAAGAAAGAGAAAGAGAGAAAAAGCTTCCTCCATAAGCCAATAACCAAAGAAGCAATAGAGAGAGAGTTGAAGCTTGAAGCACAGAAGCTAAAACAGAAATCCCAAGCTAAATCAAGCTTAAGAAAGGTAATCCATCTCATCTTGCATGCATCAAATCTTCATCCCTTCTTCCCAACTCTCTGCTATATCCGAAAATGGCATTCAAGGGAAAGTTGGTCTCTGCCCTATTCTGTTTCACATCTACGGTCACAAGTGATACTTGGGGACCAAGTTGGTTTTCAAGGGCTCAGATCAAGTTGACCTTTGGAAGATTTCTATGGTTGCTGTATTATGGCTTTCGGTCAAGGTGAGGAAGTCAGAAGGAAAGTTTCTAATCTGAGGGTAAAGAGAAAAAGTAAATCTGTGGGTTGGTGAAGCTCAAGGCTCAAGGTGTTGACCTTGGAAGAAGAACCCAACAACATGCAAGGAGATAAAAAGAGGTTTGCTGTTCATTCAGAAACTAAGGAGAGAAAACCAGAGTGTGAGAACAGTGTTCTGTTAAGGAGTTCATCTACTTGGATAATGCTTTCTTTCAAAGAAGCATTCGGCCAATACTGAAGAACTCAAGCTGAGGTTTGCGAATCTGGTTTTGCACATAGCAAAGAGGCTGCTGATGAAGTCAATCTCCTTCATGTTTTACTGATTGTAATGTACTTTTCAATGTTTATCATTCTGTAATTTCTAGTGAGAAAAGGCAGTGTGAGAAAGCTTAAGTAAAAGCCATGAGTGGAAAAAGGCTGAGTGAAACACTTGAGAGAAAAGCCTAGAGTTATTTTCAGATTTCTTTAGGTATGTTTATGTCTTGTATCTTGTACCTGTGAGGTATCCCTTTCTTAGTTGGGTTAGCACTAAGAGTGAATAGTTAGGTATTAGCATAGCCAATGTCAAGTTAGGTTAGAACTTGAGTGTGAAAGGAACATAGATTCAACCCCCCTTCTCTAAGCCTACCACAACCTTCAAGAGTAAAGTATCGTTTTTGTCCCTAACGTTTGGGGTAAATCTTATTTGTGTCCCTAACGTTTAAATCGTCCTATTTGTATCCCTAACGTTTGTAAAAGTGATTCAATGTTATCCTATCGTCAATTACACATCATGATCCAAACATAAAAACTGCGAATATCGAATTTGATCTAATGAGTTTAGTGGGGATTGGATCGAAATTTCAGCCATATCCCATCTGTAAACACCCCTAGCAATAATAACTAAAAATTTATAATAATTATATTTTTAACTAAGAGGAAGTGT
>NC_029788.2:133489680-133491838 GCF_000816755.2 Arachis ipaensis | reverse complement strand
TTATTATTATTATTATTATTATTATTATTATTATTATTATTATTATTATTATTATTATTATTATTATTATTATTATTATTATTATTATTATTATTATTATTATTATTATTATTATTATTATTATTATTATTATTATTATTATTATGTACATTAAAAAATAACAGGCCAAATTATTGCCATAACATAATAGAAGTATGGAAGTTTATCATTCTTCTCTGATGGTTTTCAGTGGCTAAGAGAAAGGAGGTTGAATCTTAGCCCCCTTTTTGCTCAGTAACACTTGCTAGTCTTTGAAATGACTTCAGGAGACTTTTTGATTTTTTGTCTCGTCCTTAGTCACGAGACTTTTATTTTTGTCTCGTCACTTGGCACGAGACTTTTATTTTTGTCTCGTCACTTGGCACGAGATATTTTTCAGTTTTAGCTCATGTGCAGTAGAAACAGAAATGGAGTAGAGAAGAGAGAAAATTACACCCAGATATATCCTGGTTCAGCTGCTAAGTGTAGTGCAGTCTACATCCAGTCTCCATCACAACCATGATGGAATTTCACTATAATCTTCCTGATTACAGACTGTAAAGTGCTAACCCAACTTACAAGGGAATTCCCACAGAATCATGAAACACAACATAGATGAACAAAGAAACTCTAAGGATATCTATGGCTTTTTCTTTTAATTTTGCACTCTCTACCTTTTTCCGCTCTATGGCTTTTTCATACAAACCTCACTGTTTGCCTTTTTCCATGAGACTCAAGACACGACAAAATTAAACAGAAAAATTACAAAACAAAATACATTGAAGGAGAAGAGAAAACTGTTAGCTCAGGTAGCTCTGAGAATTTTGTGCCTTGCACTCTCACACTTTCTCCTTACTCCAAACAGTGGCTGTTCTCTCTTTTTATAGAAGAGGGAAGCCTCCACTTTTGAAGCCAAAAACCAAGCCAACTTCTTCTTCTCCAAGAACAAAACCAGTTCGGCGAGAGAGAGAGAAGAGATAATCCATGCAAAATCCAGCATGCAATTACCTCTAGTCCTTCATTGGTCATCACTCTTCATCAATCCGAGCGCTCCATCCTTGGCTTGCTCTCCAAGATGGATTTCTGGCCCTTGATGCTTCATGATGATGATGACTTCTTCTGCTCCACTTTTGCTTCCTTCCTCACGTAGCCACCCTAGCTACCTTCTGTGATGAGTGAACCCAAAAGCAGTGACAAGCCATCTTCTCCAAGATCTTCTCCTTGCTGGCCGAATCTCCTTCTCCATGTTTTGTATGGAGAGGCTAAGATCTCACCACCATATCTTTCCTTTCATGGTTGCAGATCTTAGCCACTACATTTTTTTTTTGTTTTCTTGCCATCATTGTGATGGTCTTGTAGCTTGCCTTCCCTTCTTTTTGATAGCTCAAAGTCTCCATGGTTTGCTGTGTAAGGACCGAAGAGAAGGAAAGAAATGAGAGAGAAGAAAGTATGAAGAAAAGCAATCAAGTGGGTTTGAGTAAAATAATTAATGTGAGTTGCTTTTACTTCCCTTAGATGGAGTAGCGTGTAGCATTGCTAATCACCATCAAATCAATTTGTCAATTTCTCTCTCATAGTTCCCATGCAATAAATGATAATTGAATGAATTTGAAATCCATCACATGGTTAGAATTGAGATCCGTTGGAAGGTATAGGCAAATAACAACATTTGCTTTCCTGATGAATTATTTTCGGATCAAGTATTGGAGTATCCAACCAAGATTTTGAGTTGGGCTAATGATAATGTGAATTGAATCTGGTCCATTCAAAATATTTCAGCCACATTTCTTTGATTAAGATCAATTGGGCTTAATTCATTAATACTGGCCTAACTAACAGAACCATTAATTCAGCCATATAAATTCAATTCCAATGCTGAGTATATGAATTGGGCTAGCTAATGTTTTTCGGCCCAACACTAAAATATGCATTGCAAAAATATTTAAATCAACATATGAAAATTAAAATCAAAATAATAATCTTGCAATTAATCACATTAATAATGTTTGATCATCACTAAATTAGAAACAGAATTTTCCAAACTCATCATTCTCTAATAGAGAAAACAAAATTCTTTTCAATAGTTTATTTAACGTTTAGTAGAATAAAAATAAATTTTATTAGAATAAATTTTAGTACG
>NC_029788.2:133487526-133489575 GCF_000816755.2 Arachis ipaensis | reverse complement strand
ATTTTTTAAGAACTAATTAATATTATATATATTTTGTTACACTACATTTAGTTATAAAAATTTTATTTATTTCTAATTATTATATTAAAAATAAAAAAATTAAATTAGTGAATCTTAATATATAATATAATAATAATATAGTAATTATTTTATATATTGTACGAATATAAATTAATTATTTTTTTATTTATAAAAATTTTAAGAGCTTTTATATATATATTTTGATGAATGTGATATATTTTTTTATGTAAATAATTTTTTTTAAAAAAATCTAATAGTTAATTTATTATCTTTTTTGTTTTAGTCCAAATTAAATGTTTTTTATTGTTTCTGGAAAGAAAATCTTTTGAAGAATTTAATAATATATGATGAGAAACACTGAATAAATTATACAAAAATCAATTAAAACATAACATAAAAACATCTTTAAAAAAATATATTTTAAACATCTTTATCTGAGTGGCCTCTTAATTAATTTCACATAAGACTAATAATTGACCGTCGTTAAATAAAAGTTTTGTCAAATCAATCCAACCATTTAACGATTTTCAACCATGACTCCAATTGAGTTTTTATCTAATGGAAATGGTACTCCACAGACACGCGGTGTGCTGATGCCAGGTTGGACGCATCCACTTGAATCTTTATAACTCCTCCCCTTTCTCGCTCTCTCTCCGCTCTCTCGTCTTTAGTAGTCGGCACTCGGCACATCACAGGTCAGGCACAGTAAAAGCAAAGCCCCACTCTTCTGATTTTTTTATTCTATTTCAAAATTCAGCAGGTGATCTGATCTAATCGGGCAACAATGTCATCATCGGAGGACGAGGGAGGTGAAGAGTACCTCTTCAAGATCGTCATAATCGGAGACTCTGCCGTCGGCAAGTCCAACCTTCTGTCCCGCTACGCTCGCAACGAGTTCAACCTCCATTCTAAGGCCACCATCGGCGTTGAATTCCAAACTCAAAGCCTCCAGATCGACAACAAGGAAGTCAAGGCCCAGATTTGGGACACCGCCGGCCAGGAGCGCTTCCGTGCCGTCACCTCCGCCTACTATCGTGGCGCAGTGGGCGCTCTCATTGTCTACGACATATCCCGCCGAACCACCTTCGATAGCGTCGGTCGCTGGCTGGATGAGCTTAAAAGTAACTCTATCCAACTCTATGTATTTTCTTTTGATCTCTTGAATAGATCTATTCCTATGCCACACACTAATCCGATTCAGTTCACTTCAATCTGCTCACATTTCACATATATGTTAAGCTTGAATTTTATTCTAACTGTAAATTATGGTCTGATTTTGAATGGAGCATAATAGCATTGACTATAACTTACTAGGAGGGATAATTATACCTAACTTCCTTAATTGTAGAATGTCTTCTGTTGCTAACTGGCATAATACATGCTTCTGTTCTTTTGTTTCATCTTAACAAATTAACTACTCTAGTGAAATGATTAACTTAGTGTTTATAAGACAGCCAATATGCATGTTAGAGATCAGGTGTATGCTTGACTTAGCTCTGGTATATACATATATCTCCCAAGTCAAACAGAAAGGTTAGAGATAAATTATGAACAAACTATTGGATGTAGCTAGATTGAATTGTTCTTTCTCAACTCTGCTTTTTTGTTTGCTTTGGTGCTTATATCAATAGTCTTTTCTAAATCATGTTTCATTAGTAATAGATGTATAATTAATTTTGTGGTAGGAGTACATAGAGAATACATTAGGTGTAACCACCTAACAAATATTTTTACTCCTTATGTACTCCTACCATAAAATTAATTACACATCTGTTGCTAATGGAAAATAATCTAGATAACAAATAGTTCAATATTCTTTGTTTTGTGAAATCTCACTCTCTGAGTTTATTTAAACTACCTTTCAGCTCACTGTGACACAACGGTAGCAATGATGCTTGTAGGCAACAAATGTGATCTGGACAACATCCGGGCAGTAAGCATTGAAGAAGGAAAAAGTCTTGCAGAAGCAGAAGGTTTGTTTTTCATGGAAACCTCTGCGTTGGACTCTACAAACGTTAAGACGGCTTT
>NC_029788.2:133486939-133487452 GCF_000816755.2 Arachis ipaensis | reverse complement strand
TGAGTCTTGTCAATAATGTCAATAATGGCTCAAAGCAAAACCAAAGCTATTTTTCTTGCTGTTCAAGGTGACTTCTTTTTCATATTCAGTTAGTGCATGGGCCACCTTGGCCACCTTTTTTGATTTAATTAAATGGGTTTGCTTGTTATTCGAGGGATATGATTTGAGAGAGTTCTTTAATTACAGCTATAAGTCATAATATAGTTAAAAAAACTGTTATCTTCAATTTAAGAAAACCAGTATAATTGTATAATTGGATACAATGAGCACGTAATTGCAACAAATGAAATAGACTTCCATTTATATCTTGTTAAGTGAAATTTTTCAATGATTTGCTGATTTCTTGATTTGTTCTATTGAGCGAACTTGTTTTTGGTGCTCACCGAGTGACCGTTATGATTTATCATGATATGTCACACGATAATGATAGGAAATCAATAAAAAATTAGTTTAAATAATTTAAATTTATTTTATTTAAAATTAATTAATGAATATTAAATGAAATAAATTTAG
>NC_029788.2:133480256-133480768 GCF_000816755.2 Arachis ipaensis | reverse complement strand
CCGGGTGAGTCTTGTCAATAATGGGGATGCTACCTCAAAGCAAAACCAAAGCTATTTTTCTTGCTGTTCAAGGTGACTTCTTTTTCATATTCAGTTAGTGCATGGGCCACCTTTTTAATTCAGTTTGATTTAATTAAATGGGTTTGCTTGTTATTCGAGGGATATGATTTGAGAGAGTTCTTTAATTACAGCTATAAGTCATAATATAGTTAAAAAAACTGTTATCTTCAATTTAAGAAAACCAGTATAATTGTATAATTGGATACAATGAGCACGTAATTGCAACAAATGAAATAGACTTCCATTTATATCTTGTTAAGTGAAATTTTTCAATGATTTGCTGATTTCTTGATTTGTTCTATTGAGCGAACTTGTTTTTGGTGCTCACCGAGTGACCGTTATGATTTATCATGATATGTCACACGATAATGATAGGAAATCAATAAAAAATTAGTTTAAATAATTTAAATTTATTTTATTTAAAATTAATTAATGAATATTAAATGAAATAA
>NC_029788.2:133474543-133480204 GCF_000816755.2 Arachis ipaensis | reverse complement strand
TTTTATTATCTTTATCTTTGTTATATGTTTCACTTGGTGCTTGTTTTTAACTACGTTGTTTTTTTTTTCTCCGGTTAACAAATGAGCTTTATTATATCTTCATGAAGAATCCTTTTTAGCTCTAAAGTTGATGAATAAACACAAACTCTAAATATATGTCTAAACCCTGAGTACATTGAAAATCGAGTCCTGAACTCTCTTGTATTAGATTATTGGTTAATTAGAGGTCCAAAGTTAACTTTAAATTTTAATTTGACAGTATAGGTTATTTTTTTAAGACAGGTTGGACGGCCTTCACATTACCACATCACAAATTTGACTAATTTCTTTGAATATTAAAAAATTTTAGTATAATATGTTATACTATAATTTTACTCATATCTGAACAAATAAACGCACAAAGTCACGTACATATCATCGGTCTCGATGACATGATATACCTTACCTAATAATACATACCTATGTAAAGTAATTTGAATAAGGAGATTTCTTACGTGGACATAAGAGCAGTAAATCTTCCTTTTTGGTAATAAAAGTTTCTATTATTATAAGAAAAAAATACACCACTTGGAATATATATCAGATTCTGGAGCCCGTAGCGGCAATAAAGAATATCTATTAGAAATGCGTCCGAGATTAGAGGAGGTTCTTATTCCGGGATAATAGAATAACTGGTTGAGGTAGGGGCGCCGCTGGGCGGGTTGGGGCGCTTCAAGAGGTGCTTCGGTTCTATACCTAGCGGATAATATGAACGTTTCACAAGAAAGATTGAATCGTGGAATTGATTTTAGTTAGATGAGCTCCTTTAAGCTAAGGTAACTCCGGGATAGAGGGACGAAGTGGGCTGCTTTCAAGGGCTAGAATTTCCCTGTTTCGGCGTGAGATTGGCTTAGCTTGATCTTTCTGTGTACCTAAAGTAAGTTTGTCCATAGCGTAGTAAAAGCTTAAAAGATTCTGGTCCGGTTCGGCCTTATCAAGTATGATTTATATATATATATAGATAAGTATTATAATTAAGCAACCTGTTTATTAATTCATTTGTTAATATTTTAAAGATACTAAAACTCAATGTTAAGATGATAAATATTTTAAAAGGAGTTATGTTACGTATACACTAAAATTAGTTATTAAAGTCAGCTATCAATATAAAATACATCTTGGAATATAAATATACATTGAAAATAAATTAAATCACACATATATTTATACACAAATACATTAGCGGCTGATTTTAGTAACTAATTTTAATGTATAAATAACAATTTTTTTAAAAGATACAGAAATATAAAGTATAACATTTTGTATTTAAAAGACGTGTTGCTAGAAAATCAATTTTTTTCGGTGAACAATCAATCAACAAAGAAGTAAATGTGAAAAGAAAACATTATTTAGCCAATTTTTAGCTAACAATCAATCTGTAAAAGCATTGCAGAGTAGGGCTGTCAATATATACCCCATCCGCGGGTATCCAATCCGAACCAACCCGTTAGAGTGCAGGTAGGTAGGGTACGGATTTAGAGTATACTCTACCGGCCTACCCTATCATACTCGCATCCTTAATATATTATATAATATATGTAAAAGTTATCTATGTAGTGAATAAAGTGAGTCTTGTACTCACAATCTTCTTATTATAAAAACTTGAAATAATCACTAAATTAGTTGATAATCATATTATTTGTAATTTTATGTTGGATTTCTTTAAGATTTTATTGTTTTTAATTTTAATTTGAATCAGTTTTTTATTTTCTATTTTATTAATATGTATGAAATTTGGAATGGTTGAATTTTATATTTTTTTTTCTGCGGGTAGGGTCGGATAGGATAGGGTTTAGAACTTTAAAGTGCGAGTAGGGTTAGCCGGTTAGGGTTGAGAGATTCTAAACCCGCGGGTAAGGTAGAATAGAGTTTTGAGAAAGTTTCCAACCGCGAGTAGGATTAGAGTCTAAATCCTATCCTACCCATTGTCAGCCCTATTGCAGAACCAACTAGCTATAACTCAAATGGCATAGTCTCTTCATAGTTACTTAGAGGTCGTGAGTTCGAGACTTCGAGTCTCCCTATCTTTGGTTTATTGATGATTTTATAATTGTCACCATCATATAAAGATATTTTATTTTAAATATTAGATGATAAATTTTGAAACTTAATTTTCATGTTATAAAAATATTATATTTATTTAAAATGTGACAAAATAAATAAATCACACTATTTAAATTAAAATTATCATGAGAAGATATTTTTCATATCTTTATTAAAGTAATTGCCTTTATTGAATTATGTCACAATTGTATCACCATTGTGCATGGCATCTAAAAGTACCCTATTTTCTATTTTTTTAAATATATTTTCATTTAATTTTGGTGATTACATTTTTGAATGTGCTTTGAACGAGTTTTTGTGAATATGTATAATAATTTTGGGTTTGAATTTTGACATTTTTAGATTTGGTACAACTTTTAGATGTGCTTAGTTCATTCAAAATGTCTGGTTCCTTAACGTTGCCGATTTCTCCCTTTAAAAGGAGAAAAAATATTTATCTTTCATTTGCCAAAATTGCGACGAACTACAGATCATGTTAATAAGAAAATCTTAAAACTCTATGATCAGTGGCGGAACTTGAAACAAAATTTTGGGGGGCTAAATAGAAAATAATTGTCAAAATATTTTTTTATATGGAACTCATTTAAGATAAGCTCGTCTAATCTCATCTCTTTGGTTTGAGTGATACTGCCAAATTTAAAACCCTTTTTCAAGATCTCGTTCTAAAAAGTTAAAGTTAAAGTCATCAGATATAACTTTTTGAACTTTTGAAGGTTATATCTCACTTTCTTCGTGATTCATTAAAGTAGAAGAACTATCTACATGTGTTGATATTGTAAAAGTTATATGTTCTTCTTCTTAAATATAAATAGTAAAATATAAAATAATATTAAATTAAATAAATAAAAGATATCTAATATTTTATATTTGAACCTAAAGATAGAGAGAGTGTTGTTTATTGAACTTATTAGATACTTTAAGTCATAGTAAAGTATTTAAGTCAATTGAACTATTTTTTATCTTTTAAAAAAGTACTACTAAGTTTTTTATAAAAAGTTTGGGGGGGCCATGGCCACCCCTTGTCTGAACTAAGCTCCACCACTGTCTATGATGGAGGGTCAACCGTAAAGACATACAAAAATTCTAGGGTGGATGTTATCCCACACCCATACACATACCAATACCACATCCCAATCCAGCAGCAAAAACTTCTTATGTTGTCAATCTGAAAGATCCAATTTGACTTAATTATTTTTTGGCCCAAAAAGGAAACACCAGACTTAGGAATTTAACTCTCTTAATTTTTAAAAACAAGGCTTCAAGCGTCAAACTTTGAATGACAAAAATGCCTAAAAATTCGAACTGTATCGAAGAAAAGAAGTAATAATTTATGTGTAGCGGTTGCTATCGTCAACTACCACAAACAATAACAAAAGAAGTTTTTATTGATTACTTATAAGGGGAGATAGTGAATATAGGGTGATATATCCATGATGAGACATGAGTGATGACTTTAGTGATAGCCTACAATTGCCCCATGGTGAGCAGCAATATGGATCTTCTAGAAGCTCTGGCTACAGAGAAATGAAAATGACAGAATAAGCAAACTTTCTTTTCAGCGCATTGAAAAGGAAAATGACTTGTGCAGATATTTTTTAATTTGTGCATTTCACTAGCGTGAGATACATGGATGGATCGATCAGATATGAGACATCAAGTGGTAGGGTGGGTCACTAACTAGAGAGAGGTCCAATACCTCCTCATCTCAAAGCCATTCCTGCAATACTGATAGTCCTCAATGGTCTTTTCGATCTCAGACTGTGTGTTCATGACAAAAGGGCCATACTGAGCCACGGGCTCGTTCAGTGGCTGGCCTCCAATGAGCACAAACCTGAGAGGCTTTGAAGAGGAGTTGTTGTTGTTGTTCCAGACGCTGAGGCCATCCCCTTGGCTCAGAACCAGCACATGGTATGGGCCAGTTGGCGATGAAGTTGGAGAGCCGAACACTCCTTCACCTTCAATGACGTATACAAAGGAGTTCCATGTCTCCGGAATGCTCTGATGCAACTCAGCTCCGGGACGTAGCGTGAAGTCAAGGAACATGGTTGGAGTTCGAGTATAGACCGGGGAATGCACCCCCATTGCTTCTCCTGCTATCACTCTCACCTCCACCCCTTCCTGCTCTGCCGATGGTATGTTCTCGCTCAGAAGTTCTTGGTAGTTGGGTTCAATCCTGAGAAGATGAGAATAATAATAATTATAATGTGATGAAACAATGTTATTCAATTGAATTGGTGAATTCTTACATCTTGTTGTTGGCGGATAAGTTGATCCATAGCTGCAAGCCGTTGTTGTTGGTTGGTTGGGCAGGCATCTCAGAGTGAATGATTCCCCTGCCTGCGGTCATCCACTGAACATCGCCAGCTCTGATTGTGCCCTGGTGCCCTGCAAAATCTTGGTGAGTTATGCCCCCCTGTAACAAGCTAAGAGTGTCAGCCTTTTAACATTTATACGAGACAAGAGACGGAAAGTAATATATATATACCTCTAGGACGTAGGTAACGGTCTCAAAACCTGTAAATCCACGCAAGAGAATGAGAATTGATATAGATAATCAATATTTGAGGCATGTCAAATTAAATAATGTACCTACCTCTGTGGGGATGATCAGGGAATCCTCCAGGGGGGGATACTGCAAAACACGCAATGCAAACAGGGTCATATAAAAACCGACGAAGCTAAGGGAAGGGCAGGGCTTGCAAGTTGCAAGGAGATGGAGATGTTACCTGAGAAGTGATCCAACATCAAAAATGGATCCAAGTTCTTCAACTCGCTTCTGAGAATAAAAAAAAACCAAATTAAAGCATCATCATTCATCAAGGCAAGATGGATGGATGTATAGAAAGCAAGCGTACCTTCCAATGCCTCTTCTGACAACAGCCCCATCGCCTTCGCGTTGAGACTTGGCCAGAACCTTCTTGAGGACCAATCTGGGTGTGCTGAGAGCAGATGATGATGCCGACATGGTGATGGTGGTGATGTTAGTGGTGATCCTCCGATTGAACGGCAACAGGTGAAGGTGCCTTGCTATTAAACCTCTCATAAACTAGCTAGTATATGAACTATGATGATGGAGGGTTTGCAGACATGCGTGTATATATATATATACACACGGCCACGGGGATATGTATGTGATTGAGAAAGTCGATTAATATTAGAATAATGTGGGACGGAACTGGGAAGAGAAGATGAAGGAACGCGCAGACAACAGAAGACCAAGACGCCTTATGGATTGTAGGCGTGCGTGGGCAAATATAACATTGTGGCCTTGTGGGATCCACTTTCTCCCCTTTCAACAATCATCACCGTGACATCAGCCTCTTGTCATCATCATCAACCACCTAAGAGATTTTAGTTATTACAAATGAGAAATCTTTTTTTGTCTAAAACAGAATAAATCTTAATTTTCTTCTCATTTTACCTCGCTTCCAAATGTATCTATATTATTAGTTAACACTTATAGTTAATAAATGATAAAATCAGCCACATATTTTATTAATAAAGGTGATCTAATTATCTTTTCAAATAAATTCTTTTAAAATATAACAAATATAATTA
>NC_029788.2:133469176-133474523 GCF_000816755.2 Arachis ipaensis | reverse complement strand
TACTCTCGTATCCAAAAAGATATGTATGTTCATTGGTGAACAACTATATGATCAATTCATCACATTGTTTACAAATACTCTTAACAATGTATTTTATTTTTCTTTTCTTTTTAATATTTTGTGTTAAAATGACACGGATAATGTTTTTTCCGTTATTATATATGCTTCTATTTTATTTTATTTTATTAACACCATAAATTTTCAAAGAGACTTATTAATATTTTTTAAACTAAGCGTCAGTATGTTAAGAAAGTGAATTTACATTGAAAAAGTCTCAATGAGGTTTAATGTTTAAAAATTAAAAATTATCCTAACTACTTAAATCATTTCATTTTTTTGTTTTTCACTTAATAACTATATTCATAAAAAGACCAGACATGATTATTTCATATAGAGGTGAGAAGTAGAAACGACAGCTACAAATTAGTTTAAGGTAGTTCGACCTATTAGGGCATTGTAGACTGAAGTTACATCGACTACTATGTAATCGATGCTTAGGGTCTTTGATCGGATACCTTTTTTGAAAATGGTGTACAATGAGATATAATCGAGGGGTCGGATCGGTCTGTCTCCTAGTCCGAAGAGGTTGTCGAGGTATGCCTTTAGATCTTTTTCTTCTAATCCGAGTTTGTCAAAAGTGGGTTTAAACAGAATATCGGCCGAGCTACCTTGATCTATCAAGGTTCTATGAAGGTTAACATTTACTAAGATCATGGTTATTACTACGGGGTCAAAATGGCCAGGTAATATGCCTTGAGCATCTTTTTTAATGAAAGAGATAGTTGGTAGGTCGGTTAGTTGACTGTCTTCCTCGACTTGATATACCTCCTTGAGGTGTCTTTTTCGTGAAGATTTTGGCATTCTTCCTCCTGCGAACCCACCATTGATCATATGTATATGTCACTCTGGGGTGTTAGGAGGTGTTTAGGTCGTCCTCCTTCTTTATCCCGTCTTTTCTTTCTTGGATCGTCTGACCTGTCAGCCAGTTATCTGTCAAGTCGGCCTTCTCTGGTCAACTTTTTTATGACATTCTTTAAATCGTAGCATTCATTAGTAGAATGTCCGTACAACTTATGGTACTCACAATATTCAGTCCGACTTCTAGCTTTTTTATGTTTAATCGGACGAGGAGGTGGGAGTTTCTCTGTGTGGCATATCTCGCGGTAAACATCCACCAAGGAAACCCTTAGAGGGGTATAGTTGTGATACTTTCGGGGCTTCTCTACACTTTGTTTTTCTTTCTTCTTGGGTTCCCTTTCTTTGTCTCGAGTTTGGTACTAGGGCAGGTTTGTTCGAGGGGGAGGTTCTCTGAGTCGAGAATTTTCTTCCATATTGATGTATTTTTCTACCTTTTCTTAAACTTCATTCAAAGAAGTCGGGTGTCGTTTAGATATTGACTGGGAGAATGGTCCTTCTTTAAGACCATTGACCAAACCCATGATTATAGCTTCGGTTGGTAGCTTCTAGATCTCCAAACAAGCCTTATTGAACCTTTCCATGTAATCACAGAGGGTTCTTCGACTTCTTGCTTCACTCCCAGCAAGCTCGGCGCGTGCTTCGTTTTATCCTTCTAAATAGAAAATTTGGTCAGAAATTTCCTGGACAAGTCTTTGAAGCAGGTTATAGACCTGGGTGGCAGGTTATCAAACCACTTCATGGCCTCCTTCGTTAAAGTAGTCGGGAAGGCTTTGCAACGGGTGGCGTCAGAGGCGTCGGCCAGGTACATTCTGCTTTTAAAGTTACTGGGAGCTCAGGTCAGACGTTTCGTCATAGAGATCCATGTCGGGTGATTTGAAGTTCCTAGGAACTTTAGTCTTTATGATCTCTTCTATGAACGGATCTTCTTCTCCTAGGGGACTTTCATCATGTTCCGCCCGATTATTCCTCCTTTGTAGATCAGCCTCCAATTTCTGTAGCTTGTCTTCTAGCTCCTTCCGTTATCTTACTTCTCTTTGTAAACTCCCTTTTTACTTCCATTGTCGTTCAGCCTCGTGTTCGAGCTGTTGCAGTCGATCCCCCTGGCCATGAACCAAATCTAGGATCTCAGTTGTATAAGGACGGTCCTTATCCTTGGGATGGTGGACCTCGGAATGGATCATTCTTGGTTGAGGATTTCCTAAGGTCCCTTCCCTGTGAGGGCCTTGGTATGGTGGTGGAGGTGGAAGCACGAGGACCTGGCCTTCTGGCTAAACTTCTTGTTCATATTCAGATGTCGTGTGGTCATCTTCACGCTCGTGGTCCGCCATTTGTCAGAAGGAGAATTCTAGGTCCCCGGCAACGGCGCCAATGTTCTGAGGGTTACCTGAAACGTTGATTTAGGCCTGAATGTGAGGTCCAAATCCCTTGATGTGACAGCGTCCGACCTCTTTGGTGCCGAGATGCCGCTTGTCCGAGTTCCTCGTGAGGAGGTGAGTGGTGGTACCTGGAAGAGACTCCAATACTTAAGTTAGCAAGGGTTTTAGGCAGGTTTTTAGTAGATTAGAACGTGTCTCATACCTGAGAGCACCCGTGTATTTATAATAGAGTTCATGACCACTTTTATTGGAGTAGTTCCATCTTTTCTAATGGATAAGCGTTCCCTTTATCTTGGGAGTTTGTTGGGATCTACCTTCTAGATAAGGCAGAGATAGTGAAAGATTTTTGGAGGCAGTTACTTGTTAAGTCAAGTAGAGTTGGACCTTTGTGTTGGTGTCCGACCTCCTTAAAGAGGTCGGATTTATAATGAAGTCCACCTTTATTGGTGGACCTTTTTGTGTTATTGGGCATGACTTTTATCTGTTGGATCATGGTATGAATACGATCCTTTTGATTTATGAGTATAAAAATTGGATTCTCCACTTTTTTAATTTTTGTTTTAAAAATATTAAAAAATTTGAGATAAAGAAATTAGATTATCTGACTTTAGTTCTTCCCATAATTAAAAAAACACAAAAAAATTATAATGTTAAAGATATCACTCATTTTTAGGGGTGGTAGACAAGACTAGCCCACCTCGTCTCATTCCGCTCCGCCGAAAGCTCGCCATTTAGCGGGTTAGTCTGCCCCACTTCGCTTATTGAGACGGTTCCAAATTTCTACCCCATCCTGCTTAATAGTGGATTGGCAGGTTGGCGGGTTTAAAAAATATATATAATTTCACAAACATTTAAATAAACTTATAATTTCTAAATTTACAAACACTAAATTTTATATAATTTTAAATATCTAATAAACATAATTATCAAACAAGTTTTCAAAATAAAATAATAACACTAATATTGTCCAAAGCAAAATAAACATTGTCCAAAACATATCATTACCAATTTCATTAGGTAGACAATGAGAATGTGAACAACGGAAACAATAGGCTATACTTCTAGATTCATTAACCATGAAAAAATATTCCAACCTAATTTCACTTTCATCTTTCACGTTTTCCATTATCTATTTTCACCCACACCAAACCCTAAACATTATTTTCACCGCAGCCTCCCACTGCCACCTCCTCTGAAACGCCGTCCAACATCGCCGTTTAAGAAGTTGTAGTGCGCCGTCGTTGCCATCTCACCCAGAATGGAGGCGTTGTTCCATCTCTCCTCCACGCCGCAACGTCGCCTCTCCACCTCCCCTAAAGCCCGCGAAGTGTCGTCGCTACCTCTGCCCCTACACCCCACAGCGGCACCGTGCCTCTGTTTCTAACAGCCGCGCGTTTCCGACGAGTGCGAAGGTCGCCCATCGCCCCACTGCGTCGCGTACAACCATATCGTCCTATTGCTTCTCTGTGACGCGCATTCCTGTTGAGGAAAAAGGCCACCCGTCACATAATCGCGCTGCAACGCTGAGTCATCGCGTCTCTACTTTGTCCCCCTCTTTCGTTGGGTGTTTTTTTCTCAAATATAGTGGATGTTTTATTTCCTTATTCGTTGGATGTTTTTTTTAATTTTTATAGTTGGATGTTTCTTTGATTTAGATTTATGTTTCTTTTTTAATATGGATATTTTTTTCTTTCAGATGTATTGGATGTTTTCTTTTATTTTAGGTGAAAATTAGGGTGGAGGCGTGAAGAACAAAGCGGCTGCGATCTTTGGGGAGGGCGGTGCAAATGAAGGACTTCGGAGAGATAAATTAAGATTTGTGGGGCTTTCTTTTTACCATGGGTAGAGAATGAAAATGGAATTAGGGTTTGAATATTTTTAATTAATTAAAAGTTTGATTTTCAAAAATTAATTTAACATTTTTTTTAATTCTTTGTTTACGTTGTTTAAAATGAGTGTTGTTCTTCTATACTTTTTCTATAATTAAATATTGTCAAAGTCTCTAATCAATTAATCATAGTCCAAATTATAATTTAAAGTAAAACGAATAAACATTTCAAATACAAGTACAAAAATAACATTTCAAATTCAATTATTATTTAAGTAAAAATCCTGTCGGACAAACTCGTTCTACTCCCATCAAAATTCATAGATTAGGCGGGCTTTTTTATTATAGCAGTTAGGGGTGTGCATGGCTTGGCCCGACCCGAAGACCCGGCCCGGCCCGAACACTTTAGGGGCTAATTTGGTGTGATTTCATCAGGTCTAGGGCCGGGTATGGGTCTCAAAAATAGACCCGGTCATTATTTCGGGTCGGGTCCGGGCCATAGCTCGGGTCACCCGAAATCGGCCCGGTGGCCCGGTCATCATACATAATTAATATTTTGTGTTATTAGTGATGGATGATGGCTATTATTATGTGAAATTTAAGTGTTATAAACCTTAATATTTTGTGTTATTAGTCATTATATATAAGACTATAAGTTAATATTTTATGTTTAAAATGCATAAGACTTTAGACTAATTCATAATCTTGTGTTATTTGTATTGATTTAAATATTTGGTGTTATTAGGCAATATTAGTATTGATTATGGTTTTGTTTTAATTTTAGAGAAGAGTTGGTTCTTATTATATTTTTCTAAGTGAATTTTACCATGTCAAATAATGATTGGAGTCTTGAAAATTTGGATATTTTTACATGCTAATTTACAAGAAGGTATCAAGGTAATATAATATTAACGGCCCGGTTTTCACCCGGTATAATTGTTGCCCGAAAGTGTATAGGTTTCATCGGGTCTAGGGTCGGGTTCGGGTCTAACAAATAGGCCCGGTATATATTTCGGGTCGGGTCTGGGTCACATCAAACTCGGCTTCACCCGACCCATGCACACCCCTAATAGCAGTCACAAATTTTTTACCTAACCCACTTTTTTTTGTAAGTTATGTGAGTTGATCCGGTAAATTTCGGTCCATTTGTCACACCAACTCATTTCACTTCTATAAAAAAAAAAAGCATTTGCTTTAATATTAAAAATATGTTCTAAAAATTATA
>NC_029788.2:133460998-133469077 GCF_000816755.2 Arachis ipaensis | reverse complement strand
AAATTAGAGGAGAAGGAACACATGAGGGGATACTTGATAGGGATGGTAATCGAAAGTAAGTTGGACACGTACCCCTTTTGGAGTCAATGATTCTACTCTATTTTATCTTGTTTTATTTTAAAAGGCAGTAAAATGAATTTCCCTTGAGTTTTTCAGATTTTTCTTTAGTTGTTTCAGGCTAACGCCATCTGCTGCTTCTGCTGCTGCTGCTACTGCTGGTGTATGATCGGTAATTGATTGGGGAATTGCAGCGATAGACAGAAAAGAGAAGATGACGATCACTATGCAGTCGACGCCGGGGAGCTCAGGGTACCTGGATTTGTATCCAGAGCGGAAGATGTCATTCTTCAAGAACCCTTACATTCTCGGCCTCGCTGCTGTCGCCGGCATCGGCGGTCTCCTCTTCGGTTACGATACTGGTCTGTTTCTCTCTCTCTCTCTGTCCGCCGATACTACCGCTTCTTTCCTATAACCTAAGTTAATGAAATAGATATGCAATATGCTGTTTTCTAGAGAAGGATGTAGATAGTTAAAACTTAAAAGTATTTGCTTTCTCTAAGCATTAAACACTATCAAAACTCAAACTCAGTCCATGTTACATCCACAAGCTTATGAAGAAGGTGAGCAATATCTTCTGCCATTGTCTTCAACAGAGTCCTACATTCTTATTTTAACAAAAAATGAAGGCGGCGACAAACCTGATATTTTACTGAAATTAAGGACAGTGAAGCAAGAGTCTTTAGCTCAAGTTTCCCTTTCGTCCAGGAAGATGAAATCCCGCATTCATTAGCTTGGAGAGCGAAGAGCTCAACCATTTAACCATTATTGGACACACCCTAACCAAATCTAGGTGTTTAGATTCTAGGCATCTACATAAGTTGTTCACAAATGGGCTTTCTCCATTTCCAACTAGTGATTCTAACAACTTCATTAACAACTCTTCTCCCATTGCTTCTTCATTTTCCTATCATTTTAATTGACTTCATCACCCACGACAACAGGTATAGAGGTTGTACTATTGACAACACTAACTAGAAACGGTCATGTACATGTCATGTCAGTGAAGTTCTATTGCTCTCATGTGACCATAACTCTTCATTATAAATGTTGACTTGGTGTCAATAAAGACCCAGTGAAGAAAACTCTCAGACAAAATGGTTGCATGATCCCACAGTAGACCCTCTTCTTCATGGCTTTGAAGTCTTACTTCCGAATATGTTGATATTATAATCTGCTTCTTCGAAGATACTAGTCTTGGTCAGTATCCTCCCACTAGAGGAAAAGTGCCCAGACAATATTAGAAGTGCTCTGCAACACTCCACTCGGGCCTTCTCATCGTTTAAACTAGCATCAAGTGCCACGGTAATGACATTCACTGCCAGCTCCCTCTATATGCTAAACGTTTGAGGCTAAGCCTGTATGGCAAATTTGTGATGGTTAATAAATACATGGGGAGATCTGTTTGGGGCAAGGTTATTTGAGCATACCAGTAGATCAAAACGTAGTAACATCACAGGCAGCTAGGGGGTTTTCATGCGAAGTAGATTTCTTTAGATTCTTAAGTAGAGTGCGCATTCTTTTAAAAACATCTTCGCCCACCATTGTCACAGGTGTCATATCAGGAGCCCTTCTCTATATTAAAGATGATTTCGAGGAAGTCAGAAACAGTAATTTCCTACAGGTACTATACAATCCTTTCACTCTTCTTCTATGTTGCCAACTCTCTTTTTGTGAAATTAAAATCTCTTGCTAATTTGCTGACATTCTTGTAGTAGGAGTAGTAAAATTTATTGCGATAACCTATGACTATGAGAGATCCATAATAGTATGTAGAAGTAGAAACCTTACATCAAAATTGAATCATTCAAGCATTTTAATTGCCGGAGTTTTCAGGAAACAATTGTCAGCATGGCAATTGCTGGTGCAATCGTTGGAGCAGCGGTAGGTGGTTGGATGAATGATGCCTTTGGACGAAAGAAGGCCACCCTCTTTGCTGACATTATATTTACTCTTGGAGCCATTCTCATGGCTGCTGCACCTGATCCTTATGTGCTCATACTCGGGCGTCTTCTCGTTGGCTTGGGTGTTGGTGTTGCTTCTGTTACTGCTCCTGTCTACATTGCAGAAGCATCACCGTCTGAAATAAGAGGATCTTTGGTAAGCACAAATGTGCTCATGATCACTGGTGGACAGTTTCTTTCCTACCTCGTCAACCTTGCTTTTACCGAGGTCAGTTTTTCCGATGTTATGTTCTGAGAGTGTCCTCATTCTTTGCAAATGTTCACTTTTGGCTATTATTTCACTTTCTGCCTTTCTCATTCTTCATTGATCAGGTTCCTGGAACGTGGCGATGGATGCTGGGAGTATCAGGTGTGCCAGCAATTATTCAGTTTGTTTGCATGCTCTTTCTTCCTGAATCCCCAAGATGGCTATTTATAAAGGTACACAATTGCCTTTAGAGTTGTGTCAAAAGTGCTACTTTCAAAAGCTACTTGTTTACAAAATTCTCTTAAGATTCTGCTTTTGTGTACAGAATAGGAAAAATGAAGCTGTTGATGTGCTTTCTAAGATCTATGATCTTGCTCGCTTAGAGGATGAAGTTGATTTCCTCACAGCTCAATCGGAGCAAGATCGCCAGAAAAGGAGTAATGTCAAATTCTGGCTTGTTTTTCGATCAAAAGAAATCAGATTGGCTTTCCTTGTTGGAGGAGGACTTCTGGTAATAAAACCTTAAAGAGGATACAGTTCATGCAACATAATGAAACATAATTTTCTCGTAGTAGAAAGACCTACATGAAATCATGAATGCTCTTTGCAATTAGTAGGCTAACTAGAATAATCCTGCTTTGCTAAACATGTTTGGAATTATTCAGAAACTGCATAGTTTGAAAGAAACCCATAGGAAATCATAGGTTTGTACTAACTTGCTCTCAAACAGACTTATATACTTGAAAATACCTAGTCATATGAGCATGGCTTGCTTACATCACAAGTATTATATAAAATAAAAAATTTTGAATGGTATTTTGTAATGATTGTTTTCTGCTTTTGGATGTCATTTGCAAGAAACTCGATGTGGTCATGTTTATAACCATTCATTTTAGGAGCCGATATTGTATTTAATTAAAATAAGGGCTTATGTTTTGGCTGAATCTCTCCTGTGCTAAATCTTCTGATTACTGTTGACTAAATTTCACTTTTGGCATAGATATAAAAGAAAGTCAGGATTTTAATATTAAATCTTATCATTTCAGCTTTCATTTGTATTACCTGTTTGTCTCAAATGCTGTGTAATATGTTGGCTGTGATTGCTCGTTTACACTCAAAAAAGAAAACTACCATGTTAAGTTATATGTTGCTTGTCTGGAATTTGAGTGCATTTGGCATTGGTTACTGACTCCATTTAAATGTAAACGACGTCAGTTTGTGCAAGTGAAATGTATTCTCACAGAATGCTGCAATGCTTGTGCAGTTTTTTCAGCAGTTCACAGGTATAAACACGGTCATGTACTACAGCCCAACAATTGTCCAGATGGCAGGCTTCCATGCCAATCAGTTGGCTCTATTGCTGTCCCTCATTGTTGCTGGCATGAATGCTGCCGGAACAGTGCTTGGCATTTACCTAATTGACCATGCGGGGCGAAAAAAATTGGCCCTTTGCAGCTTAGCAGGGGTAATCGTATCTTTGGTCCTGTTGGCCTTTGCATTCTTTAAGCAGTCAACATCTTCAAGTGAGGTGTATGGATGGATTGCAGTTGTGGGTTTAGCCCTGTACATTGGATTTTTCTCACCAGGAATGGGGCCTGTGCCTTGGACTGTAAACTCTGAGATATACCCGGAAGAATATAGAGGCGTGTGTGGGGGCATGTCAGCTACCGTTTGTTGGGTGTCAAACTTGATTGTGTCAGAGACCTTCCTCTCAATTGCTGACGGTATAGGGATCGCTTCCACATTCTTGATTCTTGGTGCCATAGCAGTGGTTGCATTTATATTTGTTATTCTGTATGTTCCAGAGACCAAAGGATTGACATTTGATGAGGTAGAAGTAATATGGAAGGAGAGAGCTTGGGGCAAGACCCCCAATCCAAACACACATAGACTTCTAGAGGAGGGAAGTCACTCCTAGGTTCATATATCATGTCATCTACCCAAAGCATTTCTCAGAGCACATTTGCAATAGCTGAGTTAGTCTTTTCTGCACTAGTCTCAGCATATGTATTTATATCCCTCCCCCAAGGCTTTGGCCTCTTGTAACTAAAAGGGAGAGCATTCCATTTCATGTCTGCAAAAATCTTATGAATCTTGTGTTTGTTGGGATAAATATCTTTATATGCGCGTGTTGGATTTGATTAATGTGAAGGAAATGTTTTAAAATTTAAAATTGTGGTGGCGAAAGTTGACCTTGCAAGGCTTGTAGCATCACACACCGCTATTGATATCATATGGCTGTAATGTGGAGTTCATACACAAAACAATGGTAACCAGAAACAATGTGGAGCCCACGTTTTCTTTCAAGATTTCATCGAAAGAAATTCAGAATAGAAAAAGAGAAATGATATTTATGCTGTTTTTTTTATGTATATGTCTTTTACAATTTTTTTTACAAGTTATTTTTAATATCAAAAATGAAAAATATATAAATGGTAGTACACGTAATATCCTTTGTAAAAAGGTAACTACAATTACTTTACAATCCTTCATATTTCATATTTTTCAAATATACTAAAATATCCTCATCATTACCTCCTTACAGTTTTTATCGAAAGTTAGATTTCTAAGATTGAACATAGTAAGGTTTGTATGTTATTTGCCCTTTCTTATTCTATTTTGTGGATTGTGTTCCATAGAAATTCAATCTTTATTGCATAATTAGTATAAAATGCTTGGTAATTCTCCTAGAGAAATGACATTCTCGCGATGGGGCATCTTAATTTGTGATATTTGATACCATTTGAAACATGGATAATTAACCTACTAAATTATAATGATCAAAATCATCAAACAATTTTTTTTTTTTAAATGTGGTTTGATTTTGAAAATAATCAAGCATATGAAAGAAATAGTAGATTATTTAAACCTAAGGGTAAGTTCTTATTGATTTAAAGACATTGAATTTTGTTTATTCATTTGTTACTTAGAAATATGTTACTACTAAATATACCAATATTCGAATTTTCTAATGAAAAAATGGCAAAATCAAATAAGAATAACCCTAGACAAGGGCTAGCAGTCCCTGTGCTCTGATTGTGATGAATGAGGACAAACTTTGAGGTTGTCCTTTGATGACATTGAAAGCTCTCCACCAGTGATCATGAGCACATTTGTGCTTACCAAAGATCCTTTTATTTCAGATGGTGATGCTTCTGCAATGTAGACAGGAGCAGTAATAGAAGCAACACCAACACCCAAGCCAACGAGAAGACGCCCGAGTATGAGCACATAAGGATCAGGTGCAGCAGCCATGAGAATGGCTCCAAGAGTAAATATAATGTCAGCAAAGAGGGTGGCCTTCTTTCGTCCAAAGGCATCATTCATCCAACCACCTACTGCTGCTCCAACGATTGCACCAGCAATTGCCATGCTGACAATTGTTTCCTGAAAACTCCGGCAATTAGGATGCTTGAATGATTCAATTTTGATGTAAGGTTTCTACCTCTACATACTATTATGGATCTCTCATAGTCATAGGTTATCGCAATAAATTTTACTACTCCTACTACAAGAATGACAGCAAATTAGCAAGAGATTTTAATTTCACAAAAATTTTCTCTCTATAAATTTTGTTCTGCACCATAGTGCGACCCGTTTGTTAATTGCTATACAGCCGTTAAAGTTGGAGATAAACCATTGTCATCAGAGGATCTTTTGAAATTCCATATGCCATCCATACGAAGCTGGTGCTACAATCTCGCTAGCTCAAAACCACCAAAAGGGTAAGTCCTAGCTCATCAGCTTTCATTGAACTGAGATAAAAAAGTTCATGATGTTAATTGATCCATCCTTCCATGCTATAAGTACTGCTTTTCCCAGCAATGCTCATGTTAGCCAGATCAAAATGAGATCTCTTTTGATTCTCGCTTTCAATCCAGCTCTTGCCAGGCATCTTCTTAACCCCTCTATCCTCCATTAACTTCCTGATTGCTAGAGCATCATTCCACCTACCAACTGTTCTATAAATGTTACCAAGCAGAACATAACTTAAATGGAACCCTGGTTGCAGCTCAATCATCTTTTTGGCGATGCGTTCTGCAGTGATATAGTCTGAGCACCTAGTGCAAGCTCCAAGAAGCACTGCCCAAAGTGACTGATCATCTCTACAATCCGAATTTTCCAACAAAATCTCAGCCTCCTCTATCAGTTCGGCACGACCTAGAAGATCAATCATGCAATTGTAATGCTCAACTCCAGGCTGAATCTCATATTTCTTTGTCATTAAAGTAAAATATTCTCTCCCTTCGTTAACCAAACCAGTATGACTGCAAGCAAAGAGAACATTAATAAAAGTGATATAATCAGGCTGCATCCCTCCTTTGATCATATCCTCAAACAAGGCCAATGCTACCATCCCTTTTCCATTCTGTGCAAACCCGCCAATCATTGAGTTCCATGTTATCAGATTTCGAACTTGCATACTCAAGAACAACCTATACGCAAAATCAACGCACCCACATTTTGCATATAGATCAACCAAGGCTGACTCCACTATAATGTCTCTCCAACCACCCTTTCTCACATACATACAATGAACCTCTTTTCCCTGTCTCGCAGCAGCCAGTCCCGAACACGCACGAAGAATAGTCCCGAAGCTGTAAATATCCACAATCCCACTCTCCCTAACAAGATTGAGCACGGTCTCATACTCTCGATTATGACAATACGTGCCGAGCATAGCAGTCCATGACACCGAATTCTTATTGCTCATCCTATCAAAAACAATCCTAGACTGGCCAACCGAACCGCACTTACCATACATATCCAAAAGACTACTCTCAACAACCACATTCCCACATATCCCAGAAGTAACAACCTTAGCATGCACCTCTCTCCCCTGTCTCAGCCACCCCAAGTTACCACAAGCAGCCAACAATGTCCCGAAGGTAAAACCATCTGGCGCCAACCCGCAACCTCTATGAATATTATAGAACAGCTCCACAGCCTCCTTAAACCTATCATTCCTTGTAAGCGCTGAAATAACTGATGTCCAGCACACAGTATCCGGTTCAAGCAATTCATCAAACATCTTGCGTGCATCCTCCACACCAAAATTCCTCCCATACATATCAATCAACGCACTAGAAACCACTCGATTTGAGTCGAACCCACGGCTCACAACAACCCCATGGAAGCACCTTCCGAGCCTCAAGAACCCAAGTTCGGAGCAGGCCTTGATAACAGAAGAAAGTGTGAAGGCATTAGGCTGAAGGCCTTCAAGGCCCACCATCTGAGAGAACAAGATAAGTGAGCTTTTGGGATCACCCACATTAACATAGCCTGAGATTATGGAAGTCCATGAAATGACATCCTTGAAGAGAAGCCCGTCGAAGATCCGGCGGGCTTGGTAGAAGAGTGGGGCGAGCTTGAAGTAGAGGGCGAGGAGGCTGTTGCCGACGAAGCGGTCGGTGTCGAGGCCGGACTTGATGACGTGGCAGTGGAGGAGGGTGCCGTGGAGGAAGGAGTGGGTCTTAGTGGAGGTTTGGAGGAGAGAGGCATAGATGATAGATTTATGGGAAGAGGAGATGTTGTGGGTTTTGTTGAGGAGAGTGAGGGCTTTGGAGAGTGAGGCATCTCTGCAGTGTTGAAGGATCTGGGATTCTGTTGTTGGCGGTTCAATGGTGGTGGTGGTGGAGAGGAAGCTGCAGTGGCGCTTCAAGTGGTGGAGAGCTTTCAATGTCATCAAAGGACAACCTCAAAGTTTGTCCTCAATAATCACAATCAGAGCACACGGACTGCTAGCTTTTGCTAGGGTTATTCTTATTTGATTTTGCCAATTTTTTTATTAGAAAATTACAAATATTGGTATAACTCAAATAAAAATGTTTATTTCATCTTTATTAGAAATGTTTTTATAATTTATTCCGT
>NC_029788.2:133456013-133460665 GCF_000816755.2 Arachis ipaensis | reverse complement strand
TAAATTAATCATTAATTTTTTTAAAATTATTTATATAAAAAATATATCACATTCGTAATAATATATAGGGCAAAAAACTAGAATAAGCCAATGTCAGGCCGAAATTACGCAAATAAGCCAAAGCCGAAATCGTTTCAGTAATGAGCCAAACCATATATTTATATAATTCGAACCAATGTAGTTCGAACTCCATTCATTAATAATTCGAACCAAACCAGTTCGAATTACAGAGAGAGAAGTTGGTTCAAGTAAATCGAACCAAGCTGATTCGAATTACACAGGGAGAAACTGCAACATAGGGCCGTCAAAATGGGCCAAGCCCATCGGGCTGGCCCGTTTACCCGTTTAAATGGGCGGGCTTTGCCTCTAATTTAGGCCCATTTAAATTTCGGGCTAAACGGGTTGAGCCCGATTAACTCGAAAAAAATTGCGGGTTAAATGGGCTAGCCCGCGGGCTAAATGGGGGCCCGCATAAAATTTGTTTTTTTTTTTTAAAACCAAAATTTCAGATTTTGGCCAAGCATCATTGAAAAAAAAAATAACCCAACCCGTACAAAAATAACAAAAAGACTAATAGTCCAATATTATGAAGATAAAAAAACCCTTGAACCCAACCCATATACAATATAAGACTAAGAGTACAAAATAAAAAAAACTCTCTCTAACACTCACTAGAAATTGTAACGTACAAAGGATGAAAGGAAAAAGAAAAATCACCCAAGAGTAACCATAGCCCATGCCTATATACCCATCAGCCCATAATCCAATAATCCATATCACCATATGCCCTAAATGCTAAATCAGTAAATCCCTATCCCTAATTCTTCAATCTCCGTTTCTTGTACACAGCAAGTGAGCAAAGGTTCAAAGAAAAAAGAGAAAGCACACTAAAGTAGCATAAATCCCTAATTCTTCTGCACAGCACCACAGCTTCACAAATTTATTATTTATGTATGTGTTCATCCTTCTTTCGGCGACAGTAACTTCTTTGTCGGTGTCATCGATGAGCATCCCCACCATTAAAGCCTTGCGAGGACCTCATCACCGTTAGCCCTTCAGTTTTCATTACCTCATCCATTCTTCAGTCAGCTTTTACTCTTTGTTAGTTTTCGTAGCCTTCAGTCATCACACTCATCAATTTTCAACCAACTATTGTAAGATTACTTTTTTCAGTTCTTGTGTTAATAATAAAATATGCATGTTATTTCTTTTCTCACAAATCTTAGGTTCTCAACATTTAGATGAATAGTACGACACTAACATCAATTATTTATTTATTTATATATTATGTTTTGTTCTGGGTTATTTTGGGTTATAATAAGGATTAATCTGATTCTGTGTTTTTATTTTTTGTTAGTGATTTAATTTGGAGTTATGGATGACTATGCAAGAGATATTGTTGATCCAAATGCTGAGGTAGAACAAATTTTTTTGGACTCAAACTCAGACTCTGATGATGACTTTGATGATCTTGTTGACGACAAAGTCTCGCCCGAAGTAACTCAAGCGACACCTCTTGTAAGTATTCCACCTGCTGCTATTGATGGGTCAAATGCTAAAAAGAGAAAACGGTTAACTACATCTAATGTCTGGGATAGCTTTATAAAAATAGTTGGGGAAGATGAAAAAACAAGGTGCAAATGTAAAGGGTGTGGAAAAGAATACAAAGGTGGGGATAGTACTCATGGTACCTCTACATTGAGACGACACATCCCTGTATATCGTGAACTCCCTAAATTTTATGATTTGGAAAAAATGATGCTTGATGAAGCTTTAATTCAATTCTATGAAAATTCTTTTTCTGCCACTAAGTCACTAACTTTTATTTGATAATTTATTTTTCTTTCTATTGCAGGTGTTGACTAATTTGGTGAATTGGATAAAAGATTTTGGGGATTACATTGCTTGTTTTTTTTGTAAAATATTTGCATGCCATGTAATCTGTTAAATACTTTCTTTTTACCTTTGTGTGGCTTTTTGGTAGAATTATGAATTATGATGTTGCTATATTGGTTTATAATAGTCTATTAACTATATGAGGGGAATTACAAATACCCCTTTAATTAGAAATATTAGAATTAGAAATATGGAATCACTAATTGGATGTGAATGTGGTTCTGTTTTGAGTTAAAACAACAAATTTAGAATATAATAGTTACTAAAATTAAATGTATTTAATTATTTACTAGAACTTTAATTTTATTTGTGTCAAACAGGATTTTTTTGTCCAAATATGTACACCAGTTTTTCTCTTCAAAATTGGATTTTTTTAGCTTTTTTTTCAAAAAAAATTCAAAAAAAAAATTTCAACAGATAAACGGGCCAGCCCATTTAACCCGTTGGGCTGGCCATAAACGGTCCGGGCTATAAAATTTAGGCCCGTGAACAAAGTGGACTTAAATGGGCTAGCCCGTTTAACCCGTGGGCTAATCGGTCTGGGCTTAAATGGGCTGGGCTGGCCCATTTGACAGCCCTACTGCAACATATAATTCGAACCAAGCTGGTTCGAATTATAGGGAGAGATGCTGTATCAAGTAATTCGAACCAACAGCTGCGTCCGCAACAACATCATGATGTACGCACGGGCATATCGGCGCACAGTCTCGTCATCGGCTCCCTCAGGGCACTCACCAAAAGTCTCCTGAAACCAGCTGCAGTTCACTGCGTACTTCTGAACCTGGCTAGGAGGAGGTATCACTCCAAGCAACTCTTGGAACCACTCCCAGGTTGGACGCCCACCCTGGATGTATATATGGAACTCTGATAGGCAGCCGCTCACGTAACGCCCGTCCACTGGCAAACCCAACTGGTATGCCACGTCCTGGAGTGTGATCGTGCACTCTCCGAACGGCATATGAAACGTGTGCGTTTCCGGACGCCATCGCTCGACGAATGCACTGACAAGGGCCTCGTCTAACCGGAACCATCTATCGTTCAGCCTTGCAAAATGGTATAGACCAGCCATCTGCAAGTACGGAACGTATTTGTCATCCAGTCGCATGCCCTGCTGCCGCCGCATGCTCCTGACGCATCGTTGAGGCTGCGCATGAAATGCACCGCATTGTTAGAACCAGCTTAATAAACAACGACAAACATAACCAACACGATAAATCATCAACAAAACATTATACTAAATGAAACCGCATAAAAATACATCAACAAGAACCACATGCAAAACAAACCCATAGACCGCACAACTAAACCGCTAACATAGAACAGCTTAAGTAGAACCACTAACATAAAACAACTTAACTAAAACCGTTAACATAAAATAGCTACCATAAAACAACTAACACAAACCACTAACATAAAACAACTAACATGGTTTGGTAACAGCTATTGTTTCTTGAAACTTTCCGGGACGAAGACCACTTTTGAGTGCGTGCGAGTGGACCTCTGGGCTCAAATCGAAAATTTTCATGGTTACTTTGGCAAACCTCGTCATATAGTCTTTTAGACTCTCATGTTGCCCTTGTTTGATGGTGCTTAGGTAGTCTGTTCCGTGCACGTAGATCCTTGAAGTGGCAAAATAGTCAATGAAAGATCGGGCCAATTCTTCAAAAGAGGAGATTGAACTTGCAGGCAACTTAGAAAACCAAAGTAATGCAACACCATCTAGAAAAGTTGGAAAAGCTCGACAAAGTATAGTTTCAGAGGCACCATTAAAGAACATCATAGATTGAAATTTCTTAATGTGAACACGGAGATCTTGAATCCCTCATATGGCTTGAGGGCGGTAGGCAACACAAAATTCTTCGGCGTTTGAAATTTGACAATGTCCTCCGATAAGGGATTGTCTATTGTCAGTCTTTCTTTTGGCGGGACGATCTCATCGGACCCTGAGCCTTGAGGTCGTGTGCCGTTTGAGGTCGCACTCTTCGGATCCTCCGTGTTCGACTTACCATTGTGATTTGATTTCAAGAGATCGGCCATCCTCTTGACTTCGGCTAGGAGGGTGGCGTTCATGGCTACTAACTCGTCATGGGTGGGTGGAGGCGTCGGCGGTGCAACACGGTCGGCCATGATTCTGTAGAAATTAGCGAAACAAAATGTGCGTGGGATTAATTTGAATAAATCGGGCCCCGCTGGGCTCCAAATGTTCCATCAAAGATACTCTTCCGTGTTATAGCTCGGCCATGCATTCTTCTGCCAATTCTAGTTGTCGGCAGCAAGGCTATCCTTTGAACTAAGGCTCGGGGCGGAACCTGCAACAAACACTCTGACGCTCAAGTCACTATTTTCTCAAGAGTCAAAAAACTCGTATATTTTATTTGTTGGTGTTATTGTATTCGTTGTGTTCTGTGAAATTGGTTCCACGCTGTTATATAGATGAGTGAGGTTACTCTCTGCAACGACTTTCAAAGTTAGTGGTTTACTTTCTAAAAAAGTTCGTTATGCTTTTGAATATTTATTTTAGTTGTGCGAGAATTTCGGCCATTGTGATTTGCCGAGAATTTTTTGTTAGTCCGATATATGCTCGGTCATTTATTCTGGAGCCGATATTGTTGGTATAGTCCACCAAGTAAGTTTAAATTTAGCATATTTTCAAATTTATAATTTTATATTATATTTTTGGTATTTTTTCTCCTCATTTTTTTTCAATTTTAAACAGAATAATATATCATAAAAAACTGAACGTTTATTATTATTTT
>NC_029788.2:133451867-133456008 GCF_000816755.2 Arachis ipaensis | reverse complement strand
ATTTAAGGATAAAGTATATTTTTTGTCCTTGAAGTTTGATAAAAGTTTCAAAAATACGCCTAAGTTTTATTTTGTTTCAATTTTGTCCCAAAAGTTTTCGATTTGCATCAAATATACCCTTGACGGGTAATTTTTCAAAAAATTTAAGATCAATTCAATAACAATCTCATAAGAACAACCCTCAATATAAGCAAATCAAGCATCATTTTCATGCATTATTGTTAGATTGCTCTTAAATTTTTTGAAAATTTAGCCGTCAGGGGTATATTTGATGCAAATCAAAAACTTCTGGTACAAAATTGAAACAAAATAAAACTCAAAGATATTTTTGAAACTTTTGCTAAACTTTAGGGACAAAAAGTATACTTTACCCTAAATTTAATATTAATTTATATATTATCTAATCAATCTTTAAATAATATAATACTTATTAAAATATACTATATAATTTAATTAAATAAAAACACATTATACCTCCAATTTAACCCTCTAAATTTTAATATTAAAATAACCATCCATACACTAATAAAATGAACATCTGATATATCTATTATTTACATTGTTTAATATTTTCATTATTTACTAATACTTTTCCTTTAATTAATTTATCTCTTGGCTTATCGCAGGTCTCAGTCTAGTAAAATGTAATTACCAAACCAAAGTATTAACCTCTTTACGTGAGGGCCACTGAGCCTCTTATGCAGAGTTCCTGCCAAATCACAGATCCTATCCCCCCTTGAGACAGTTGTCTTTATCTCCATCTGCCACTTCTATTTTACATGTGTAGAATCAATGAGATATTCTACGCCAAAGTCTGCGCCTAAAAATAACCTTAGAGAAGAAGTGCATGGCAAAGTATGGAACTATTCTCCTCCTTAAATAAAACTTAAAACATTTGTTTTTAATATTTTTTACTTATTTATGTCTTTGAAATAAAAATTGAGCAATTTTCACCCTAAAATGGTGAATATCACGTGCTTGATAGTTGATACTAGTTTTCTATAGGAGTAACTAAACTAAGAGAAGAGAAGGATTGTATAAGAAATTGTGTGTTTGATTAACTGAGTCAAAGCATAGAAAATAGTAAAGCCATATAAAAATACGGGAAGATGCAAGAATACCGGTTCCAGAGACAGCATAACCCATTGAAAAGTCAAAACCGAGACATGCATTCCATGAGGACCCTGACATATCGGATCAGTTTTATACCATAACGCTACGTAGTATTTAAACATGAGGAAGTCTGAGAACATTGCAAGGAGTGTTGTTAGTTACAGTAGCAACAGATTTAAGCTTCTATCTTTTGTTCCTCAAACCACCTTGATGCTTGATCTCTTCATCGATCTCTATAACTAGTTTTCATCATCTTCTTTATTAATAATTAAAAATTTGAGGTTCTTCCGTTCCAATTTGGCTTTCACTTTCGTGAGTTTCAGGTCCATGCTGTAGTGGTGTTTGTATGAGAGGATCGGAGCTGAGATCGAGATTGAGAGAGAGAGAGAGAGAAAGAGAGAGAGTGAGTGAGACGATATTAATTAGAGTGAGGGCAGAGCCGGTATCGGAAAAAATTGAAAGTTTTTAAACCATAAATGACAATAAGTTTTAATAGGGTAAATCCTGTGTCTTCCCGGGGAATCTTGACGTTCGTTATTGCTGGATCTTCTTGCTGCTCTTTGCCATCTCCAGAACTTGACACAGTTCCGGAGGAGTTCACCATATCTATCACTAAGTTTCGCAAAAGATGGAACCAGGAGTTGCTGCTCCATTCACTGTTGCCTCCTCCAACAATGTTGAAGAGATCGAGGTTAGCTGTAGCTTGTGTTGTCTTTTTATTTTTTCATGGCCCAACCAAGAAAGACGCAAGCTAAGGATAGGACTATTGATAAACAGATAAGTGCAGCAGTAAATGGAAGCAGCGGGGAAGAGACAGCTGGCGAAAATGAAGGGAAAGGGGAGACTCCAGCAGGAGGGTGGAAAACTGCTTGGATATTGCTGGGTAGGTACTTAATTGCCTTTTAGTTTGAATTGTGTGTATCTATGTGCTGATTGTTTGCATTGCATGCAGCGAATCAAGCACTGGCGACGTTGGCCTTCTTTGGAGTGGGAGTGAACTTGGTTCTGTTCCTAACGAGAGTGCTGAGACAGGACAGTGCGGTCGCCGCAAACAATGTGAGCAAGTGGACAGGAACGGTGTACATATGCTCACTCATAGGCGCATTCCTGAGTGATTCCTACTGGGGTCGATACAGAACGTGCGCTATCTTTCAAGTCATCTTTGTAGCGGGTTTGGGGCTCCTGTCTTTCACGTCCAGGAGATTCTTGATCAAGCCGGCTGGCTGCGGAGACGAGAACACAGAATGCAGGCACCCCTCCTCAACGGGCGTCTCCATCTTCTATGTGTCCATATACATGGTGGCACTCGGTTACGGAGGCCACCAGCCCACCCTCGCAACCTTTGGTGCAGACCAGTTCGATGGCAACAAACAAGATCAGAGCCGCTCAAGAGAGGCCTTCTTCTGTTACTTCTACTTCGCCCTCAACTTCGGCTCCCTCTTCTCCAACACCATCCTCGTCTACTATGAGAATTCAGGCATGTGGACAATGGGATTCCTCGTCTCCTTGGCCTCTGCCCTTCTTGCCTTGCTTTCCTTCGTCGCCGGTTATCGCAAATACAGATACGTTGCCCCCTGTGGCAACCCTGTCGTAAGGGTTGCACAGGTCTTCGTCGCTTCCACTAGGAAGTGGAAGCTTCATCCCGCCAAAGCAGATCAACTCCACGAGGTCGATGGTCCAGAGTCTGCCATCAAAGGGAGTAGAAAGATCATGCACAGCCAAGATTTTGGGTAAGTAGTTATCAAACTCGATCTAGGCATATTGGATGGGAATTATTTCTAACATTTTCCAAATGTTGAGAGCAGATTCATGGACAAGGCAGCAACAAAAACGCCGAGAGATGAAAACGAAGGAAAGAATCACTGGCGGCTCTGCACTGTAACTCAGGTTGAGGAAGCCAAATGCGTGTTGAGAATGTTACCGGTTTGGCTATGCACCATTATTTACTCTGTTGTGTTCACCCAAATGGCATCTCTTTTTGTGGAGCAAGGGGATGTCATGCACAACAAGATAGGAAAGTTTCAGTTGCCAGCAGCCAGCATGTCGGTCTTTGATATCACCAGCGTCCTGCTATGCACCGGAATTTATCGCCAATTTCTGGTCCCGTTGGCCGGGAGATTGAGCGGTAACCCCAAGGGACTGACTGAGCTTCAGAGAATGGGAGTTGGCCTAATCATTGGAATGCTATCAATGATTGCAGCTGGTATCACAGAGATAGAAAGGCTCAAACGTGTGATTCCTGGGGAGAAGGCCAGTTCTCTAAGCATATTCTGCCAGATCCCACAGTATGTTCTGGTTGGTGCCTCAGAGGTTTTCATGTACGTGGGTCAATTGGACTTTTTCAATGGCCAAGCCCCAGACGGGATTAAGAGCTTTGGGAGCTCACTCTGCATGGCTTCAATTTCTCTTGGAAACTATGTCAGCAGCATGCTGATTTTGATCGTAATGGATATCACTGCAAAAGAGGAGAGGCCAGGCTGGATTCCCAACAACCTCAATGATGGCCACATGGATAGGTGGTTCTTCCTCCTTGCGGTGCTCACTGCTTTGGACTTTCTCCTCTACTTGTTCTGTTCTCGCTGGTACAAAGGCATCAACCTTGAAGAAACCACCGAAATGCAAGTCCAACAACACGAGGATCTTCAACTGGTTTCTAAAGTTTGACTTTATTCCAATTATTCACTTCTTTTCTGTTCTAGGCATTATGATTTACCATTGTCCCTCTTGCTTTTATTTACTTAGTCACACTGACAGAAAGCATGACCTGCTCCATTTCGAGATAATTGGGATGATTGCTTTCATTGCTCACATGCCATTTTCTTCTTTGGACTAGAATAAATATAATTCCTTCATTTATACCGACTTGGTTTCACAATATCATCTTTCATGTTAATTATTATGAGAGAGAAAGAAAAAAAAAAGAAAAACAGTTTGAAGAAGCAATTTATCCACTCTTTTTGTCCCAACCTTTTGGAAACTTCAAATCTTGACAAGGACAAAAAAAAAAAAAAAAAAAAAAAAAATTAAC
>NC_029788.2:133446670-133451572 GCF_000816755.2 Arachis ipaensis | reverse complement strand
AGTGTGCAATATACTGTTTCCTACACAAGGATGTACACAGTTAAAAGTATTTGCTTTTTCTAACATTAAATACTATCAAAAATCAAAATGAAAACTCCCTATAATACTACACAAGTACACAGTCTACAGATTCCCCCCAGACACAATGGCATGCAGCTGCTTAGCAGTCCATGTTACATCGACAAGCCTATGAAGAAGGGGTGCAATATCTTCTGCCATTGTCTTCAACAGAGTTCTGCATTCTGTAACAAAGAAATACAACACACATGTAATATTTCATATCCATACTTGGCTTTCACATAAATGTATACTCTTTCTCTTTCTTAAATTATATTCAAAGTGATAATGGATGTTCAAAACTGATAAATATAAATTATAACAGAAATAAACCAAAAATGAAGAGCGACAAACCTGAAATTTTACTGAAATTAAGCAAGGACACTGACGCAAGAGTCTTGAGCTCAAGTTCTCCATTTTCCAAGATTCCTTTCAACTGAGAGATGAGGGCTAAGAAGGCAGGAAGATGAAATCCCACATTCATTAGCTTGGAGAGTGAGGAGCTCAACCATTTAACCGTTACTAGACACTCCCTCACCAAATCTAGGTGTCTAGAATCTAGGCATCTACATAAGTTGGTCAAAAATGGGCTTTCTCCATTTCCAACTAGTGATTCTATCAACTTCATTAACAACTCTTCTACCATTGCTTCTTCATCTTCCTATCATTTTAATTAACTCGTCAGCCAAGACAGGTATAGAGCTTATATGATTGAAAACACTAACTAGAAACCATGGTATTCATGTCATGCCAGTAAAGTTCTATTGCTCCCAGTTAAACACAACTCTTCAACATAAATGTTCATGGTGTCAAAAGAAAGACCAAGAGAAGAAAACTCACAGACAAAGTGGCTGCATGATCCCACAGTAGACCCTCTTCTTCATGGCCTTGAAGTCTTACTTCCGATGTGTTGATATTGCAATCTGCTTCTTCAAAGGTTCTAGTCTTTGTCAGTATCCTCCCATCAGAGGAAAAGTGCCCACACAAAACTAGAAGTGCTCTGCAACACTCCGCTCGGGCCTTCTCATCATTTAAGCTGGCATCAAGTGCTGCCGTAATGACATTCACTGCCACCTCTCTGTATATGCTAAACTTTTGAGGCTCAACCTGCGCAGCAAAATTGTCATAGTTAATAAATACATGGCAAGATCTGTGTGGGGGCAAGGTTATTTTATCATACCAGTAGATCAAAGTGCAGCAACAGAACGGCGGTTAGGGACTTTTCTTGTGAAGTAGATTTGTTAAGATACTTGAGTAGAATGCCAAGTGTTTTAAAAACATCTTCACCCACCAAGTCACTAATGAATGATGTAACATCCTTTCTCCTATGAAAAAAAAGAGGAGCAGGTGAAGGAATTGATATTTCAGAAAGAAGGGTGATTCTTCAATCTGATAACACTGACCTCTTCATGGATGAAAGTTCAGTAAGCAATAATATTGCATTTGTTAATGGAGTATCCTCCTTGCTGTGAAGAAGCTCAAGAAGACATTTTCTGTTGATATTTTCTGCTATCCGATATATGCAGCGAGATTCTGATACAATACAAATTAACAAGAGTGCCACCACACGTGATTTTTCCTCCAAATTTCCCAGTTCAAACCTCCTAAAAAGAAATGATAGAACTCCTAAAGAGATGAGATACTTGGCATAAGTTCTTTTCTCCTCATCATTGAAAGAAGACAGGAAACTCTCCAATTTGAAAACAGCAACCTCATCATTTCTTGAATTAAATTCCTTTGAGTTTCCCACTGTTTGAGAAGCAAGATTTAGAAGGTGATCCAAACTTTCTGACTTCCATTTATCAATCACACGCTTCAAAATAAGGTTGGTAAGCGGCATAGCCACAAATTCTAAAGTATTTCCAGTTACCGGACATGTTCTGTTTCCCTTCTCAAACCACGCCTTGATGGCTTCTCTTTCAAAGGTTTGACCAGTCTCCAGGGTGACTGGTTCCTCAAAGACAGTTCCCGTAAGAGGACAAATAAATTCGTCTGGAATGCTTGGAGAACATAATGCTGCACCGAAATGTGAACGCAATACATGAATATTACATGTATGCTATTTGAAGAAGGAAAACTAACCTAACATATTATTTCCCCCACCTGCAAGAGCAGACCTCATCTTGTTTGGCTGCACATGAAAGATGATAGACCAGGTAAGGTAATAAAAAACTGGGATGGAAAGAGTTTTGTATGTTTCACCATGCTAAAATAGATGCCCTTACCCTTATGAGAGTAAGTTCATCTTCCTTACCAAATGATAGAGCATCCACTATGTGGCTGTCTAAATAGGTTTGTGTGGAGAAGGGTTTGTCAATGTTATTGCTGATACCCCTTTCCTTTAATTCTTCTGCTGTTGTAACTTGAGTTCCTTTCTGCTTTCAAATATTATTCGATAATGAGAAAATATGTGATTGTGATAGCAGGAGAATGGCCAGAATATGAAACTTTTTTTCTGTAACTTGTTTATTGCAGAATGCATAATTTTATTCAACATGTAGAGCCAAGAAGACAAACTCAGGACTTCAAGCAAAATATATATAATAAAATATAGAATATTAAGAGTGCAGTGATCAAGAACGTACAAAGATGAACATGATTCATAAGAAAATCCAATTGAAAGCAAAAAGTGCTAGACAGAAATGAGAAATTACTTACCTGATGGAGTGCTTCAATTGGTAAACCGAGAGCGAAATCTTCAATATCCTGATCTGTAAATTTAGTTGTTTCAGACTCATATGTTAACGTTTGTTTAACAATAGTAGAACTATAAGAGCCTGAAACACACATTTCTATGTTATCCTGAGCGTCATAAACTTTGGTTTTGCTGGAGCTACCAAAGACAGAATCATAAAGTTTCTTGCTGATCATTGGCTGGGGTGAGAAGGGTTCGTTGGAGCTAGCAGAGTTTGAAGAATGACCAAATGAACTTGCTGCGACAGATATTGATGGAATGCTAATGGAAGGAATAGCTGGAGACTCAACTCCTTCAGTGAGCCAATCTTTGTAGTATACAGCAAATATATGAGTAGCAGAATCCAAATGTTCATTATACACTTGTTGAAGAAGCTTTGTCTTCCTTGTTCTGTTTGGTGTGGTTGCTAAAATCTCAGCTTCTTTGTCGTGCCATGCCTTCAAATGGGTAAGTTGTGGGGAAAATAGTTGCTCCCACAGTTCAGGCAACAATATCGATCGCGCCTGATAAGGCGAATCACAAAACACTTGCAAGAGATGCTTTGCAGATACCTTGCTTTTTCTCTGTATCACATATACCACACTGAGATAAAGATGAGCACAGGCTGACAACTTATAATTCGGGATCCCACAGGTACAACCGTGCTTCAAATCGTTTAAACTCAGGCCCGTGATGATGCTTAACTGCATTGTGGCTCTTTTCAGATGTGTGGAAGGTGCAGACTGCTCTGCAGTTTGTTCAATGGTCTCGATTGCTTGCTCAAGGCTTGTTATGATTTTGGTCTCAGTATTGTTCTCTTCTTTCAATTCAATGAAATTCAAAGAGGAGAAACAATTATGACGCAGTGTAGCCCGGAAGTCCTCATCTCCTAGAAAACGTTTCATGTATCCATTCAGAATGGACACTACTGCTTGGACAGCAACTTGATCAAGAGCAAGATTAGAAGCCGAATGAATATAGTGATCTTGATTCTTTTTGTTGTTTCTGTCTTCAAAACTTGTGCGACTTGAGTTATTATTTGTCATGGCAGGAATTTCTTTGCCTCTTTCTGCATTATTAGAAACTTCAATTGTGTTGTCACAAGGTTTCTGAGCAGCTTCATAGTTCAACCGTTGATGTATTATTTTCTCTCTAAGAAAGGGCTTATCCCTTGGCCTCCTGCTTTGACCCTGAAAGGAAGAGGACTCAGACTTTGTTCTGATCCTTGTAACTCCTTCAGTCGATAGGGAGAGTCTCCGTGGCTCAGTCAAAGCACCACCGTGAAAGGATGATCTAGTCCTTTCCACTCTTCTGATTCCTTTGAACCCTTCCTTGGCAAGAAGCTCCTCCAGTGACGATGCCATACTCCGATCTTAAGAGTTTTCCTGCAGGAAATGTTGAAAGGTGATTTTACAGGCTAAGTAACTATATATAGAAAAATGCGGCCATGCATATCCGATCCAAATAAATATTTGAGTATAAAAAACGTAGCTTACTTGAAATGTATATAGTTGATAAATTTGGTTGATACAGCATACGAATCAAACAAACATCATCAGCTGAATGAAGCTACGTACAAACACAAACGATGGAGATGCTGAGTTCACGTGAAGTGAAGGGGCCACATGATATAATAAGCTGATGAAAATAAACAAAGAGAAAGAACAAGTAAAATGAGACAAATGGGAGAAGGAGAAAAAGAAGGCGACTTGTTCCAAACACGTATACATGTAACATTCTATGTTTAGAGGACGGTTGTCCTTGTCCTTTTCTTTGCAGGCCGTTCCGTTGCTTTGCTTTGGAGTCTCAAAAATCGAATGAAATAGGATATGGTAATTATATTATATTGCTTAATGCTAAGCAGTAAGCACTATCCCCATCGACATGCATCCTTTCACTCTCTTGTCACACCAAATGCAACACTTTGATCTTTTCATTGTGTCTAGCTACGTGCCACATGGAAACATCAGCCTCTCACATTGCCATACAAGGAAGCTTTGCCTATTTGTCTTGCCATGTCAATTAACATTGCTGCACCTTGACTAAGCCCTAAAATACAATGTCGTCATCTGCTGCATTGTCTTGTTTGCATTTAGAATATTTCGTGTTCAACTTTTATCTCAAAATTATATTTCTCCTAAGGATAACTCATATGTCATATCCTCCTATGA
>NC_029788.2:133412391-133446486 GCF_000816755.2 Arachis ipaensis | reverse complement strand
TTTGGCCATAGCCCACTTTCTCATTATTAAATGATATTTTTGGCATGCTTTGATCTAATGAGAGCCATCCAGACTCTGGTCAAACACGCACCCATGTGAGTCATAGTAGATGGTATACAAGAATTCTTAGAAAAGTTGGCTACTTTTTCCTACAAGTGTGGGTGTGCGTTTCTGAGTTGGTTCCAAAATTAGAAATGAATACCTTTTCAAAGGAGATTCTAGGTAATGAAATTTGGCTCAATGCGTCCGATATTGGAAAGAAAATAATGAAAGGGTAAAACTTGTCCCAGAAAAAAAGAGAAAGGGTAAATAAATTACACAAGATCCGCAATGTTGGGAATTGTGTTATCTTGTTTAAAGGAGAGCAAAGTTGGGAAACTAGAACTCTGCTCAATCCTTTTGGTATGATACTTGGACTTCTTGCGGGAAACTATCTGATTATGTCCACATTACTGATCTTGATATATCTATTGCTGATGTTTGGAATAATGGAAGGTGGCATTTGAACATCCTTGCCACTCCTATACTTGTTGAGGTGATGGACCTTATTTTAGCGTTAAACTCATCTCGGTCTATTAGTAGTCATCCAGGTTGGGGTTGAAGCACAAACTCATCCAGAATTTACACAGCTAGAGATGGCTACCAGTTGCTAATCAAACGGGGAAGTCAGAGAATTCATCATTCTAATTGGCTTTGGTTTTGGTGTCGCAATGTGCCTGAGAAGGTGAAACTTCTTATTTTGTTAGGGGTTCATGATGCGCTGCCAACAACATCTTTCTGATTCTGTCCAAGCATGGAGAACAACGAGCTATGTCCTAGGTGCGGGAATGAAGTGGAGAATGAGGCAGTCACCGCCGCAGGTCTGTGGTGGGTTTGGAGACATAGGAATCAAGAGATCTTCAATCCTAGTGATGTGTGGTCGCCAATGATAGTGATTCTCAACATTCCAAGGTTGATTCAAGACATTGAGGCGTCTAATAACAAGTTTCAATATTTACAAAATCAAATCCACTGTTCTGTGTGGTTGAATCCACCCGGGTTGGACAAAAGTGAACTGCAATGCTAGTGTCTTCATGGAACAACAACGCACTGGCTTTGGGTGTGCCATTCGGAACCACCAGGGAGTGTGGATTAGTGGTTGTTCTAGGCCTTAAATAGTTTAGGGTGTCCGCCGCTGTGAGCTGTTTGCAATATGCAGAGATTTAGTGTTGGCTTGAGAAGGTGACACCAGGAGAATGATTTGTGAGACTGACTCCAAAGATGCATGCCTTGCAGCTCAGTGCTTGGTGGGTTTATGAAATGATGATGGTGATCTACTTGCCAAAATTAAGGAGCTCATGTGTAGAGAGTGGGAAGTGCAAATGAACCTTGTCCTAAGGGATGCGAATGGTATTGCTATTTCTTTGGCTAGAAGAAGTGCTCTCGGCAATTATTTACAAATTACAAGTATTCATGTTAAGGCATTAGCCTCGTGAGGCAGTGCATCCATGTTCGGGGTTCCTCTCTTTTTTTTTATTTGATTACCCTTTAGGATGCACATCAAAGGGCCTAAATATTTTAGTTTGAGATCGTGAAGGAATACAACAGATAAAACCAAATAAGAAAATAACTTGCATTAATGTTTGATAGTAATCAAGCCTAAGCCTCTTACCACGTCCCATTCATAGTTACTTGCAACTAATTACAATTGTTATAGAAAACCTTGTTGAGCTATATATAACAAGGTATTCGGGCTATTAAAATAATAATAGTAAGGCTTTCTTAGACAAACTATTCCTTGTTGCGAGACGACCGCTCCTTCCTTTGACCTCCAAGGATACGGGAAATTTGCAATCCTCTGCTGAAGGCTTGGTTGAAGAGCATACGTGTTTGAAATTCTGAAACAAACGGGAACCAAGCAAGAAACGCAACGGGAGTGAACAAAAGCAAACCCATCACAATCTCATAACCACGAGCAAGAGTCTTCACTGATCCCCAAAATCCCGCACGCCGTACCACGGGTTTCAATGCTTGTGCAATCTGCAAAATAAAAATGGCAATGAAAATCCAAAAGCAGGAGACTTGAAAAGAATATACATTTATTTAGTGCGACGGGGATGGAAAGATTAATAATAAAGCACCTGCAGCAATCCCCAACCAGTTGGCATGAAGGCAAGAATACAAACGACAATGTCCTGCATTGTCATGTGCGGAAGGGCAATTAAAGTCACAAGAATCGACACAAAAGTCAGGAATATCAATCCCTTGATTAGTCGGAAGACAAGCTGAAAATTTGCACTGAATTTCCGCCTCCCAACAGATACCGTCTGAAACAAGAGAAAAACGAAATCAGAAACTCTTAGATCATCAGAAAGTAGCAGTTGCCTTCCATCGTCTAAAACACAAAAGGGACTTTCCCCATAAATGCATAACCAAAGGCTGCAGCTAGATATAGAACAAAAAATACACCAAAGAAACAAACATGCAGAATTATATGAATTATGATATGCAGCTATAGGACAGAAAGCAAGGTGCTACTAACCTTCATCACAAACAATATCACAAAGATCACCAACCATGAAATGCCATATACCTGATTAGCCAAAGAAAGAATATACGTTATTCCACTCAACTTGCAAGTTTGAGGTGAGATAAAATACAGGAAAAGGGAACAAAGGTTAAGACTTACCAAAAAACTTTTTGGGTTCCTTTTAGTGATATTTAAGTGATATACAAGACCATACTGGTAAATAAAAAATCGCAATGATAACAGTATCTCCACTATAATTCCCCGCAGTCCTGAATGTTGGAGATGTTCTTGTTCCTCTTCCCACCAAGATTCCCAACTTTTTTCGGGTGGTACACCTATACCTCCGCGGTTACTAATCCATTTATTCCAATCAGTCCAATCATCAACAATCTTTTGCCATTCAAAGCCAGATGGATTAAACAGGAAGGGAGCAAAGAGCCAGGTTCCCACCATAAACCACATTGATATGGTAATCAAGATATATGCAACAGCACTTCTATAACTTTGACCAAATATTTCATATACTATGAGCAATATCATGAGCTCAATACCCTTAACGAAGTGGCTGCGAGAGTACAGTCTATAGTTGTCGGCAAACTTGGCATGAAAAACAACAAACCCTCGGCCAGTTGGTCTATATTTTGCGCCTCCATGAAGCAATGTCCTTCCAAAATAGTGAGTCTTTGTCCCAAGCGAAAAAGTGAAGAACACAGGGGCCAACTGCAATTGCATTAATATGAACTCACTAAGTGCTGTTCGAAAGCCTCTTTCCAAGCCGATTTCCATCAGCATGGGCAAAGCCATTAAAAATCCTATTTGAACAAACGATTGAGAAGCAAGAGCCACTTGAAGAGGCTTATTGTCTCGAATGGCTTTCTGCGTACTCAAACCTTCTTCAAGCCCGCTCAGAACAAGATAGAGACGACCATAGAGGAATACATATACAGTGAGAACAGTTATCTGCACAAGTTAAAGGAGGGGAGCTGTTCAGAAGCCATGATATAGAAAAACCAAAAATGGGGCAAAAAATAACTAGAGCGCCTCATCAGTGAGTCTTTGCTAGCATGGTAGCTCTCCTGATCTTTAAAAGTTCAGGAGCTGCCATATGTGTTTGCGGAGACAAACATGCACATGCATGTTTTCCCCTAATTGACCAGGAAAAAGAAAGAACTGCATAATATGTTACTGAAATTTAAATCATGTGATTACATACAAGTGTGCTGAAATAAAATCCAACTGTGGTGAAATAACAGGACAGCATTCTGAAGAAATCAAAACGATGTCCAAGTCGGTATATGTCTCGACTTAGTGTTTGCTCTCCATTTCCATTAGCTATCTTAGCTTCAAACATAGAAATCTGGTTGAGACCCACATCTCTTCCCTTCCCAACTTGTATGTACTCATGATGAGTAACATTGCCTTCCCGCAGTGTAGAGTTGAATCCTGGTGGAAAAGAAAACAAAAATTAAAACTGCAGATAAAAATCAAATAGTAAAGAGGAATTGGACAATACTGTACCAGCAAAAATATCTTCACTCAAATTGATAACCTTGGAAGCTTTACTCACACCCCCTCTTGTAAGGTGAAAAAGCCTATCAAAGACATCAGGATGACCGTAGTGGAAACGAACCCTACATAAGCAGACAACAAAAAGGAAAACAGATATAAATATGTAGAGAGAACTCAAACATTCTGTAGCTATTTTGCAGTCCAAATCTTGGGTATTCTCTAACAGACCAAAAAGCCCATAAGAAGCATAGCTATGTATTAAAATAAGAAGCAAAGACTAATTTTGTTACTCTCTCACTTCTCCATAAAACAGTGAATAGACCAACCAAAACAAAGGATGGCAAGGACGAAAGAAACAAATGTTTCTATCATCAATCTCCCACCCAACCCCCACGCTTGCATCCTCCTCTCTCTCTAGCTTTATGACTCTGCAGCATGCTATTCTTTTATTTTAGAAAGCAACAGGATTATTCAACATTGTGTAGTTATTAACTTATTATCCTGCACCTGGAAAGAAGTATAAAAACTTACCTCAGCGGATTAGCCAACAGTCTCTGTCCAATTGTCACAAAACTTGTCTCTTGATTTGACATGAACCAAGCAAGGGAAGAAACACTAAAACCAGAGCAAGAAAGGTAAAAGAAAATTCAAATTATGACCTGTAGTTGCAAAAGCATTAGTCGGGAAAGAGAAAAGGGAGGGAGGTTACCTTCCAGTAAATATATGCTCCCTTAGTCCAAGAATACTTGGGAACCTCACACCATCATGCTTCTTAAGAAATTCTTGCAATAAATTTCTCATTTTCAAAGCTTCTTCCATATAATTATCCTATAAAAGGCACACCTTGAGCACGTGCAATCATGAGGCTTTACCATGATGTGAATATCTGAACTTATCATATGATCAAAGATACCTGGTTCATATCTATCGTTTGCAAGCCTTCTCCACGTGTAAAAATTATTGCATGATTCTGATTTTCAGGCTTGCCCTCTCCTAAAATGGCTGGTCCAGGAAGCTTTATTTTATATATGACCTGATTCATACAATCCAATGAAGAGATGAAGTAACATTATGTTCATATAATGATAGCTTTGTCAACAGTTCATATCAGGGATTGTATTTAATTCACTGGAAATGGTGGTGCAGACATTTCAGTATGAGGAAATTATAAATATTCAAAGGCTAGGTATAGACCCCCTCCCCCCACCCTATTCCCTTCTTTAGCTCAGAGCTGCTATCTGAATGGACAACCTTGATGCATGCCTAGTTTCTACTGTTCCTTTTACTATACATCTAGTTGAAATTTCTCTATTTCATCCCATAAAAATTCTTAAAAGGAATAAAAGTCATTTATATACCAAATACCTGATCAAGAGCCTGCTCAGGTTCTGAAGGACTGCTGGATTTTGGCATAGCCTTAACCAAACAAGAGTAGTAAACCTTGTTGATCTTTTTTTGTCTGTTGTCTCTGTCTTTGCTAGTTTCCTCTACCTCATCAATATAGGCAACGCGTAGTGAAGGATATCTGCAATGAAGATATGAAAGGAATATATAAGAAATAATCAACTTTTTTTACTAATTTCAGAAACAGGTATATTAAAGCCCACAACAACCTTTGAGCTTTGATGCATACCTTGTCATAAGCCTTAATATGTCCTGTGCACGTGGAGAACCAGATCGCTTGTCGATACCATATTGTTGGCATGATACCACATATGTGAACTTCATATCAGCCACTGCTTGACATTGTGTCAACAATGACCTTTCCCCGCTTGAGTTATCATCCGAGTTTTCTATGGCTTTATAACCTTCCATCAAGTCTGGTCATTCAAAACATTTCAGTCAGACAAAGTTATTCAAGAAACTGTAAGTCTCATCAACTACAACAACTAAGCCTTATCCCACTACTAGGCGGGGTTAGTTATATATATAGAATGACACCAGAAAGTAATATTATAATAAAAAAATAATTAATATTTTATTTATTATGAATAAGTTGGTCATTTCAAAGAGACAATCACCTTCGTCTTTGGCCATATCAAGAAAAGCCTGGAGCTCTAAAGCTTTTCTGTAATACATCATGCCTCTTACTGCAATAAGGTTACAATCAAATGCAATGAGTTAGAGACTAGCTTGTAACTTACTCAGGCTAGCAACTAATGGCCTAAATTAGACAGAGATAAGAGAGTTAGAAAACCAGTTCTAGTCAATGTTTGGCCTCTATATGATGCCCAGCGACGAAGTTCTTCTTCTAATTCTTCAGATTCATTTCCTTTAAGATCCTCCTCACTAGTGTTCACTCTCTCCAGAAAGTTGGTCCATTCATCTGTGCATCAGTAACCAAAGTAACAAGCAAAGTGTTATATATCTCATCCCATGAAAGTTAACATTTATGCATTAAAGAGAGGTACGGGGTAATGGTTAACCTGGAAAAATCTTCTGCAAGTAAAACAATATGGATACACCATCTTCATTTGGTGAGTCCAAATCAGTCAAAGAGAATAGAACCTCTTCTGTGTAATATGGTGTTAAAACCCTACAAGCAAAGTCCAAAACAACCAAGCTTTAATTCTAAAGGAGTATATGCACCTGGAAATGTGGAGAAAGAAAAACATGCACCTTAATCGAGATGGACTTGACAACATGAAATAAATAACCATATACTCATTAATTAGTTAGTTGACAAGACACAACACCGGTATGATTTCATGCTGAAATATTAAAAAATGAATTTCGGCAACTTATATAGCCAGATATTCTTCAATAGATAATACTCAATACAGCCTTTATTCTTCAATAGATCATACTCAATACAGCCTTTGTTTCTTCCTCGTTAATCATTCACATTTGCCACATTGTTCATTGTACTAGCATAGAATAGTCCACAATACCAAACTATAACTTATATCATTATAATTAATATAATTTAAATAAAAAAACTTGAATTGTAAGCGCATAAGAATAAACAGAAAGGAACAAATGAAGATAATGCAAGTTGCATTATGAAAAATTTCTGTGATCTTTAACCTGACTGATTCAAAGTTCAACGGAAAAAAATGGCAAAGCATCATGGACTAAAAGCTTACGAGAACGAAAGCATGTTGCGAACTTTTGGTGCCATTGGCATATCCATGAACAGTGAGTTGGAGAAAAATGAAATACGCCTTCTTGCTTCCAAGTTGGATGGTACATCCATCGCAGATTCTTTTGTTGTAAGCAGCAAGTAGAGCCGGTTAATCTACCAAAAAAATATATGACAGTCACAATTAATGCAATTCACTATTCAAACTTTCAGCATGACAATTCATTTGTAACAACCTTCTCTTTCCAAGCTTCTGAAAGTGGTTCAATCGGAAACCTGATAGCTCCTTCAGATGCAAATAACTGATGTTGTGGCTCTGGTTCAAGGTTGAGGGGAAGCGTCCCCTCATGTCCAGTCCCACCATGGCTTGAATCTACCAAACTATTCAAACACAATGACATAATTAAAATCAACAGAGGAAATGAGATGCAATTTGAAGATATATAGACATAGCAATCTAAGAATGCATTACCTGAATACATTATCCTGCTCTTCCCTCATTATATCTCTTGTCACCACCTCCAGCATGTCTTGGAACAGAATTACAACTTGGTCCCTATCTTTCTTATCATTGTCCAACTGTAACGATTATAACAATATCATGAAGGAATTCTGTGCTTACACTAGGCTATTTTTTGTTGAAGACAGTTCATAATCAAAATCTAATTAGAAAAAACTTTTGAAAGGGAAGCTTTCCACCAAAACTTAATCTAGATCATACACTAAAGGCATGTCTTTTACGTGATTACAAATTATTTTTTCCCCCAAAACCATTTCAGAGAACTTAAGCTTATGTTGCTTCAACACCCCCCACCCCAAAAAAAAAAACCATCCTCCCTTTCCCAATAAAAAATAAAAGATTTTGCCACACAGAAAATGCAATAAAAGACAGGCTAAAACATTACCAAATATTTTATTAGCTGAACAAACTGTGCGTAGAGGCTAGGAAGGGCACTCATTCTGAATTCGGTTATCAGTTTGCCGTCCTCTATATGTGAGTCTACTTCAGTAAAAAGATAATCAATAACCCTGTTAAGGAAGACACCAAAAAGCCAAATATAAATAAGATGAACAAAACCTGTCAGAATAAAGTTCAAATTTCAAAAGATCTAGTGTCAAAAAGGACAAATACTAACTAGCTGTTTCCTTTATCATTTTATCAAGTGGCCTACATTGTTTAAGAATTTGGAACTGATTAGGCGTATTACATTAGACTATCAATTACAAAGTACAGCAACTTAACATAAACTACTACAACAAACAGCTTCAAAAAAAAACTTACGGTTTCTCGCGTTCCCCTTGAACCAAGTGTTTAATGATGCTCTTAAATGAAGCATAGCACTCACGAACAGCACAAGACATGTAGTGATCAGCATCAATTCTCTTTTTCAGCTCTCTATCCTTTCCATTGCTGTCCTTAGCCATATCTAATGCAATTGGGATCTAACGTGCGCATAGCCACAGACAGATTAACTAAAGGAGCAAATGGAAGAGAATGCAGCAGATTCTCATAACAAAGTAAGAAATAAACAAACCTTGCTAGCAAGTAAAAAGGGGGGCCATTGTATAAGGTCCAACTCACGATCAGCCCAATAAGGTACAAGCAAAAGGTCCATTTCCCTGAATAAACACCTCATCACACTACTGGAGGAAACATACAGTACTCTGTATTTTTTTAGTGGGTTCTTTTTGGTGTGTTTTTTGGTTGGGGGGAATCAAGATCCAGGAACTCAACACTGACGCTCAAATTACCTATTGCTAATAAGATCCTCCTCTCTGAAGCTGGTGATTATCTGATTCCACAGTTGTGCAAATCTAGCAGCTTCCTTCCCTCTGTTAGATGGGATCTGCATCCACCAAGCAAAGTAATGTTAATCCAACATACAGATGCTCAAATCATGAGCTCAAGAAACTGACATGTTCGTATGATAGTTAACCTCAGCAAATCTGCGAGATAAAGTGGCTTTTAATCCTTTTTTCCTTGGTTCATTCTTTTCCTCTGGTATCAAACTAGCATTGAAGGCACCAGGCAGTGATTGAAAACGAGACCTAAGCATTCCTAACGTCCGTATCTGAAACCAGTATAATCAATAAACTAGGATAAGAACTAAATTATGGAAGATCCAACATAGAAGTATCGAGATACGGAACATCAGTATATGATCAGGTTAATAGTCCAAAGCAGAGAAAGAAAATGCATACATATCATATGATTGGACAATAGACTAACCTCTCCGAGACGACGGAATGCACCATAAATACCACCAAATAAGGTTGAGAATATTGCATACCAAATTTGGGTATCCATAAAGTATACCTGAAGAAAAGTGGTAATACAGTTATGCAACAGACACTGATACGCAAAAAAGGAAGTTAAATAGGTGCGTCATAAACCCATACCAAAATGATTGGCGCCCAAAGTGCAACAACAACACCAATATTGTTCCGAGCTGCAAAGCACACAAGCATTGATCAAATCTTTTCTGAGGAGATGCATTATTTCAAAGACTAAGCATTCAAACTTATTACCATGAGGAAAGAATTCATGCCACTGGAAAGTCGTGATTCTTACACCCATTATAGCTTTTGTAGGTCCCACCAGCGGTTTTATCTGTAATAACAATGTAAAGAAGTTCTTTTTAAAAAAATTATATTGAATATACAGAAGAAATCATCAAGACAATAAGGAAAGTGTTGAAATCATAGAAGTTATGTAGTTATGTCTAAAACTCCAATGAAGCTTACAACAATAACTACATTGTAGCCATGGAAAAGGTTTAAGCACAATTGTGCAAATGGTGGAGAATTATTAGAAACTATCAGAAACAATATCAAAGATTTCTAGTTAGTTCTAGAATAAATGAAAATGCATCACCTCTATATAGTAACTGAAAGCAAGCTTTGTAATTATAAGGAGAACCCAAAACACTGTGTATCTGAAAAAAAATGAACAAGAATGCATTAATATGAGATATTAATTCACAGCAAAATGAACTTTTGAAATTTAGATTCCTACTTGAAAAGGGAAAATGTGCTCTCATGCATCCCCCTTCCAACATAAAGACGAGGCTGGCAATTTTAAGGCATTAGAAAGACCAAGTTAGAATCTAAACATCTCAATTGTAACAGCATAAACCTGCTCTTAAGATATACTAAACTAAAAGATATATAACAAGGTTGGATTACTGTATACCTGTGACCACCACATCATTAGCATCACAATCTTATAGTTCGACCTCTCAAGGAAGCGGCGAATGAATGGGAACAAAAAGAATACAGCAGCGAGCATATTTGGTGACAGGTAAATAACAACAGCCAAAATAAACAATGAAGGAAAACTAGAATCGTTTCCAAACCAACGTTTGATGGTCTGAGCAAACCCAGGAGGATTGTCCCAGGTATACGCATAAGTAACTGACAGAACAATCACCCACGCTGCAGCTGAAACAACTTTCAAAATGTATCTTAACTTGACAAATAGCGACATACTCCGTTGTGCTTTCCAACTCAGAACAACATCAAGAAAAGCTGCCCAAGTGAGTAAAATAAGATTTACTATAAGCAACCTTCACCTAATGAAATGCAAGTAAAATTCCTAAAATGTACATTTCGAGCAGGAAACCGAGGTGTGCAAACAAAATTTGATTACATACCTTGCCCAAACTTCAATATAGCGGCCGTGATAAACACGCTTAACACTTTCTTGAACACATCACCATTGAAGATTGCAATTGGGTCACCAGATTTATTCCAAGCAACAATAATCATTGCCTAATGACAAATTAACCAATTTCAGAAGTAGATTCCACTTGCACGGCACTAAAGAGGAGGCAACAGAATTCATAAAATCACTACCTGTAAGCACAAAATGAAAAAACTCCACATGCGATCATAACTTCTGAAAATATGCCAAAATGACCTTATCTCAACAAAATTCACTTTCCCAACCCATCTGTCTGGGTTAGTTGGCTTCTCATCCTGTAAATTTTAGATTGAGCAAGTTTAACATACAGAAGCACATTATGAATCTTTGACATATACTCAATAAACATTTCCCAGTTCACACTAGGAAATAGACACAATTAACCAAAATAACTTTTAGCAACCAGGGTTTACAAATGTAGAAGAATCCTAGGAGGCCCATGAACCTTGCCTTGCAGCTGTTCACAAAATTTCTAGTGCAAGTGAATCACCTCAAACCGACATGTACTGTCGCTCACTTAAGAAAGAGTGGGAAGAAAAATAAAGGCTGTAAACATATGAAGAGAAAATGAGATGTTAATAAGCATTCTTACGTTAGATTTGTCAAAACTAGACTGCTCATTTGATGGCACCCAAAAGAAATCAGCATCAGCACGCATTGGCCAACCTAACCTAAAGCAATCAGCTGACCTGCAATTGGATCACTAGAAGTTTATACCCAGATAGGTATTAATAACAACCACAAGAGAAAAAGGGGTACAAAGCAGAGCAAATTATACCAGAAATATTCATTTAAATCATCATAGTTCCTCCATTGTGAATGCTTTGACCTTCCCTTTTTGCTCCGTGCAGCTTCCTTTTTGGAGCAAAGTAATATTAATACCCATAAAAACAATACATATTTTTGTAAAAAAAAATTATAAGGATGTGGCCACAAAAACTGGAAAAAATGATGCAAAGATAATGATTAACCAGAGAATAACCTGTCTAATCACATCATATATTGGAGTAACAACTTTCTTTAAAAAAGCCTCCTCTTCACCGCCATATGCTGGCTTGACATTCTCTCCCGTCATTGGACTGACATTACCAGCTAGCATTCCATACAATTCAAACGCCATCTACAGAAGACATCAGTAAAGATCTCAAATCATGTCAATATTCAGGAAATTATCCCATGGAAAGTTAAACTCTTATTAAGTTATTATTCACAGAACATACAAACATATTAAATATAGTGGGAAGTAAAATTAACTAGAAATAACAATGCAAAATGGTTCAAGTTACAAAGCGTACATGGTGATATATATAGCAAAGACATTCTGGCATGAATCGTAGGTTGGCAGCTTCGCCCCATATTAGAAGATACAGACCCATATATAGGAGCTTCCGCTGCTGCACTTCTTGTTGTATGGTTGGTAACCTGCAATGTTCATCCATAACGTATATCACATGAAGAACTTACAGATATACATATTTCCAGGTAAAGATTAGTTAAACCATCTGCATATAAGAACCCATACCCCAAATACATCGGTTGAAATTCACATCTCAATTTCATGACAGCAAATATGGAGATCAAGTCATATTAATATTTAATCCATGATAAACTGGAAAGGAAGCATTTTCAAAATCTCTTCTATACATGTAGATTCACACAGTCCTAGACACTGGTTTTAAAGTAATCTATTTCAGCATTAGGAGAATAGCCAAATAGAGAGCCATGGTGAGAGTCTGAGAGATTGGAAAGCTATGCTCCATAGATAGCTCTCTTGAATAATTTATGCTCTTCTGACTTCTATAGAGGACCGCTCCACTATCTTGTATTATTCTTCTCTCCGTCTTATGAAAATCTACTTCCTTAAAAATAAAACCAAACAGAGGAACTAACCATAAGCTACTTTTCCGACCCAAATACTTGCACCACTTTTTGTAATTCTTGAAAAGTTTCTTCATCACTTCTGTCAGTGCACGCTCATCCAACTAATCACATAAAAGATACAAGTAAGAAAGAGGTATAACAATTAGTATACCTATATTTGTAAACTACAAGTAGAACCCAGCACATACTTCCCAATATGAATATACATTGCTAGCAAAATAAAATGTATATTAATGAGATATGTAAGATGCAAGACGTTTCATTTCCATTCGACTCTTTAAAAATGAAATACAGCAAGAAGACAACATGTACATCACAAAGAAAGAAATAATTTGCTACATAACATCACAACTTATCAACAAAATATATCTCATGCAGTGAATCTTAACAAGTCAAAATCTAAAACACTGCAAACTGAAAATTGTACTGTTGCATCTTCACCCACACCCAAACGTAAAACCTACAAAGCTGCACAAATATAGGAAATTTAAAATAGCAATAAAGTCTTTCTAGAAAATTGAACATGACAACAGAACGGGCTTTCAATATTAGACTTACACAAGATAGTAAAAGCACCATATATTGCATAATATCAGAAGCAGCAGAAAGAGTACAGTGACATAAGAAAATTGGACTCAATTGTTCAATTAAAAGCTCACCTTTGGCTGCTGATCAGGTTTCGGAAACTGTCTGATATGAACATTAGCAAGCAATAAAATCAAATGCTCTCTCTGATTTGCAACATTGTGTTTCTGCATTTTGAATAACACCATTGAAGCATTGCAAAGAAGGTCAATTTGAATAATTAGTAACAACTAAGTCAACTTTTCTTTCCATAAAAATTAAATTACAGCAAGACAAGATTACTCAAACAAATAATAACCTGGCATTTCCAGGTTCTATTTTACTACCTGAAATCCAAACATCGCCCCAAGCCAATCCAGAATGTCTTCTTCTTTTTTCTTCTTGTAGTCCTTGGGCCAGGGAAGGCCCCTGATGTTACGAAGAGCATATACAGCAGCTTGTATCTGCAAAGAGTTATTTATGAGCAACACTTTCCTCAAATGTAGAGCCTCAGAATTATAAACCCAAGATAATAAAGACTATACCTCAGGAAATCGCATTATTGCCTGATTTGCACTATCAGGATCAAGTGGAAGAACATTGTATGGGACTAAGATCTCTGTCTTCTCTGCAACCTTATCTTGAGTTTCCAAAATCTAATACAATGACGATGGCAAAGTCTAGTCCATGGTATGTAACATAAGGGCGGTACAAATTTAGAAACGTATGAAATATTGATGAATGAAATGATCACAGAAAATAACCTCACGATCAACTTCCATAGATTGAGTCATGTTAACCGCCTTCAAAACCTCAAAAAGAACGTTAGCAGTCTGATAAGCCTTGGTAAGCTGTGCACTGAAAGAAAAGAGGCAAAGTATTAGCCATACAACAGTTGAGGATCATAGTAAGTTGCAAGTTATGTAGAGAATAATGTACCGGTCGGCCTTATCAGCAGCATTTTGTAAAGCTTGGATGTATTTTTTGTAGTAATGCTGATAAAAACTCTGCATCTCACGAGCATCACTTTTCTTGACCCTTCCCTTGAGAGTGGGATCATTTTCCTAACAAAATAAAACATATCAACAATGTAAGCCAGATTTCACATCATAATTTAAAAGGAATGCGGGAAGATTAGATGGGGTTAGGTTACTCTTTCGAGTCGTTGAAGAAGGGCTGTTTTGAACTGGCGAACACCTCTACCACTTGAAGTGGGGTCCAACCTGTGAGCTTTCTCGAATGCATAAAAGCGACCTAGAAGAACAGAGGGAATCCAGAATGAGCTGAAGTTAGAAAGAAAAGGAGAGCGAGTAAAGAAGGAGTAGGGAGTAGTGGAGTAACATACAGAGATAAGCAACCCTGGGATGCGTCTTTTCAACCTCATTGGCAACACGGAGGATGGGAGCTATCTCCACAAGAGAGGAGGGCACCACCTCACTGTCGAATATCGACTCCCCGAGGTTCCCCGCCGTCTGTGTCCGCATGATCCGCCTCTGTGGCGCCTCCGAGGAGGGCCCCGCCCCTCGGGACGACATCCTGCTCCTCTGATCTCCTCTCCTATTTTCTCTTCTTCACTTCACAAACAATGAGCCTAGAGATTCCAGCAGAATCTGCAGTGCAGAGGACAGTGTGTGAGAAACTTAACTGAAATGACATTGAATGCTTGTGGAAAAGACAAGAGCTGGATGGTTACCTTATGAAGCACAAGAGAGAAACCCTAGAAGAGCAGAACACACAGAAGAAGAGAGAATGTGCGGTTTGGGTGAGGATGGGGATTCAAAGAGAGCAAGCTAAAGCTACTTCGAAGCAAAGGAAAAGGGGAAAAAGAAACTACATCACACACACTGAGCTTTATATTATAGTAAAAATAAAAATTTTCAAATAAATACTAATTGAGAAAGGTTACCAAGTGCAGTAGTGGTGCCTGATTTGTTTGGTAAATAGCAGGGTAGGCAGGGTTGCGGAGAGATGCAGCACAAACAATCAGAGAGGAGCTGCTGATTTATGCTGTTGTTTTTGTTAATGATCATCACTGATAAGTAATCAGTAATGTTAATCACTGGTAGTTAACATTTACGTTGCATTAATACGTTACCATACATTACCGTAAACCATAGAGATTAGAGAGTATAGAGACCCCTGGGTTTTGTTTGGTAAATAGCAGGGTGGGGAGGGTTGCGGAGAGATGCAGCACAAACAATCAGAGAGGAGCTGCTGATTTATGCTGTTGTTTTTGTTAATGATCATCACTGATAAGTAATCAGTAATGTTAATCACTGGTAGTTAACATTTACGTTGCATTAATACGTTACCATACATTACCGTAAACCATAGAGATTAGAGAGTATAGAGACCCCTGTCAATGTCATTGTCTAGTCAGTGGAGATTCTTAAGAAAGATGGTAAAATGAGCAGCGTCAGTGGGGTGGGTCACACACACTTTTCGGTGCGTCCTTTCTCTAAATGGGTCACATTTTCCTCCAAATAACGTTCCTGCCACTACTGCTTCCCTTCTACTTCTACTACACCACAATGCCTCACAGCTGTTCCTCTCTCCTTCCAAAACACTTTTTTCGGTTTTCTATAGCTCCTATCTTAATGCTTAAGACTTAAGAGAGTGAAAGATTCCCTAACCACTGTATTTTATTTTAGTATTTAGTTATTTTAGTAGACCTTATTTTATTAAGTTATTATCTGAAGAGTATATATATTCTGATCAATGGCAGCATCTTATCTCGCTTAACAGTAATCATTTTCTGCTCTAACTTTTTCTTTGAATATTGGGTCGAAATTCTGTTTCTTATTTACTTTATTATATTCTTACATTTGATCAAATTATTCTTTTTCTTAAATTTTATATTCTTACATTTGATCCAACTTGTTTTTTTCCTTAAATATTATAGTATTTTCTTGTTTTAATAATGATATTTATCTTGCAGTGGATATTACTAATATTAGCCTATTTTCACCTTGATTCGGAATTCCGCTGTCTTGTACACCCCAAAAAGAGAATTTGTAGTTACAAAGGCACTTCAATAATATACCTATTTTATGCATCCATGATGCATGTTATTTATATAATTTTCCTGATGTAACGACTTTGCGCCTTTATAAGGTCTTAACCAGATATTAAATAGTATTTAATATTTATACGATTTTTTATCTAGTCATTTTGGCGTTTCTCTTGATTTTTAATTTTTTATCATTATATTTTAATTCTCTTCGTTTATTTTTTTTGTTGTCAAGAACTGAACCAATAATCTGGCCCAAACAGAAACCCATGGTCAATCCAAAAAAAATCCAAAAATCCGATCTGGTTGAACCCCTTTGTCTGCACCTTTGTCTTTTAATCCAGAGAAGTTTTTTTTGCGCTTATTGGGGAATATTGAAGAAAGCCCAAGTTTCTCCTATTTCTATATTCACTTTTGAATTGCTTAGCCCACTTCCATTCTTTTCACTTTTATATTCTACTATTTTTTCTTTTAGTTTTGTCATAATCCTTTCTAATTCTAACTCTCTGGTAAATTTATTTTCATTTTCTTCTCTTCTTTTTTTATTTATCAGCTGATTTTTGGGATATTCCTTACCTGCTCTTTTATAAGGATTTCATCTCCCATAACGTCCTGCACTTTCCATGAACCTACTCCCTCCACTGCAGCACCTCTCCCTCGTTCATTTACTATTTACTTTCTTCAGAGTCTTGTACTTCCTCCACTTTTCTTTTGTTGTTTGTGTACTCACACGCCATTATTTCTGCCCTTTGCCATCTTGAACTGCTTCCTTCTTCCTCCATTTCAGTCCTTGTTCCTAATGATCTTACCTGTGCAACTCCAAGTCCAGGTATGTATCTTGGCTCCTTTAGGTTCTATATTGCCATAGCAGTTGGATTTTTACAATATTTTTTACCATAGTTGAGACAATAGCTATCTTGGATTCTTTTATATTTGAACTTCACCAGAATTATTGGTTGATTTCTTCTTGTCATCCAAAAACTAGTGGGAAGAGGCTTTGGTATATTCATTGCAACTCTAACCCTCAGAAAGGTCCTCTGCATCACATTATCTTTTCTTGGATTTTCAACTTCTTCTACTATTCCCATTCTATTGCCAATATTTCTTGTTGTGGGACTCCATGTATCTGTACCCATATCATCATGTAGTCATGTTTAATCTCATAAATCGCTTCTCTTTGTGTCCACAGTTGGAGATTAAGAAGATGCCCTCTAATGCTCCATGGTCCTCCTTTAAGCAACTCAATCCCTCTTCTTTCATCTTTAATAGTGATCAGAAATTTATTTTTTCCTACTTCAAATATTGGAGTATCTTTTTGCAGGTACCTACTCCCTTGTTGTCTTCCTGCCAACATATAACTCATCCCGACGAGAAGTTTAAAGACATTCATCGACGGACGAACTATACACCGGCCAAACTCAGCAAGAACACCTAATTTTATTTCTTTGTAATTTTACACCGGTGTTATGAGAGTTTGTTTTAGAATAAATAATTGTTAGTTTTGTTATTTTTTAATTATTAGGCTTAATATTTGTTCAATCTATATTATCATCTATGCTGTTATATATTTACGCTTTGTTATGATTTACACCACTACTTAGTATCTTTAAAAGCATTATAATCTAAATCTATTATCAAACTTGAGGAAGAAAATGTCGTTTTAAATATTAATATTGATCTATTCTGTTATATATTAAGTAAAAATTGTAGTTTACTCTTTTAATTATTAGGCTTAATATGTGTTCAATCTATATTATCTATTCTGTTATATATTTACGCTTTGCTATGATTTACACCACTACTTAGTATCTTTAAAAGCATTATAATCTATTATCAAACTTGAGGAGGAAAATGTCGTTTTGAATATTAATATTGATCTATTGCTATCAATCTAATAATCACAGTGTCACAACATCAATATCAATGTCAATGTCAAGAGGTGGGGCTTATCAATATTAATGATTTGCTATCATTAATAAATTCATAGTTACAGAATTATAGAGGGAGGCCAAAGATATATGAAGAATATTAAAAATTTACTATAAACATTCATATGCTCAAAGAATAATTTCCAAAATTTGAAGAACACTGAGAAAACGTAAAAAATTAAAACACTTAAATTAGTGTCGAATGAGAACAAAATTTTGTTAGTGATTCTACGCTACTTGTGTGCAGCATAATGCGAAATACTTGCACTTGAATATTTATAATAATGAAATAATACAATTGTGCAGGTGATTTGTTGCTATATAGAATGCAATTGCAAAGAAAAAGTAGAAAACAAAATGTGTTCGGTGCGCTAAAGCATTGTCAACATATTTTTTGAGTCATGGATATTTTGATGTCCAAGGTTATAATCTCCTTCCATGGATGGTTTGTCTAAACTAAAAAATGTAGGTTGAGGAGGCAGTGTAGTAGTAGTAACAGGAGGAAGAGGAAGAGAAGCATCCATGTTAATATCATTCTCATTTTCGCTACCACCAGAAGTGCTCTCCTCTTCAGGAGTTTGACTTTGAAGAGAGCCTTCCTCGTTCTCATCCATTTCCGGAAGCTGTTGTTGCAATGGCAGCATAGCAGCATTATTATTATTGTTGCGTTTCTGGCGATAATCTTCCATTTCTGCTTTGTACCTCTCTTTATCCTTTAAAGCCTTCTCTTGATATACCTGAACACACATATACATGTCAGTTAAGCTGCTAGTTAATATATTTTATGACAAACTAATAATTATTAAGTGTTGTCTTAATTAGCTTACTAATCTTTCGGGATCTTTTAACTTGTTCCAAAGTTCACCAATGATCCTACTAATCTCTCTGTCCTTGGCTTGGTGTAGTGGTTTTAGTCTTGCATGTTGCTCAGCAAAGAAGAAATTGTAGCCACTTCTGTTAGGTTTTGGATGAGCAGGATCCCTCCTTTTGATCTCTGATTTCTTCCTACGACGACGACGGTGGACAACACCCAATGAAGAATTACAATTATTGTTGGTGTTCTTGGCCATAACACTCTGAAATGCTCCCTGTGGATGTGGATGTGGATGTGGATCCTGATAAAGTACACCTTTCAGCACCTCTGAACCTATTGAAACTGTAATCAGATATCCACTTTCAAATTTTGCATCGATCACTCCAACTACTGCTGCAGATCCTTGAGATGATTCGGCAGTAGCATCAACCCTTGAATGTTGGAAGCCAAGACAAGGCTGTGAAAATTGTGCTCTTTGCACAACATCTGACAAATTGAAGTGAAGTTACTATTTTTGTACTATATATATACATATATATATAAACAAGCTATAGCTATACACACCAGCAGTAGAAGAAGCAGTTAAAGTAGGGTTCCATCCAGTTGCGGCTCTAAAGTAGTAAATTTGTTCATAGTGGTAAAGTAGTGAAGAGTAGTACTTGCGCAACACAAAAGAAGCATTTGTAGCTGTTGATGGAAAGTTGAAAGTTTGAGTTACTTCTTTCCATCTTCTCTCTTTGATAATCTGCAACACACACCAAACTACGCTCGGAAATTAAAGTTGCAAGCTACCTAATTAATACAAATTGTCCACGAAAAACATAACAATTTCGCTAGGGAGACAATGAGGAATCTAAACAATTTCATTTTTTATTCCATTATTCACATTATTTAGTATTCTCATTGTCTCCCTACACTTTTCCAAAAGCTAATGGTACCTTCTCAATCCCTCCTCGAGAAGTCACTTCAATGAAGAGGTGAAACAGATCCAGTTCTTTTCCTCCAATAATGGGTATCCTACAACAAATAAAAATATAAAATAGACATGCATGATGAGTATTAAACCACCAAATATGTTTCATCATGCCATACATGAAAACTAATTAGAAATGTTTCTTACATGAACTTGGTTCCCATATCAGCATGGAGCTTCTCTAGAGTACTCATGAAAAGCTTGGGATTCGTTGTAACCTCCTCATACTTTGCAAGTGGTGCAGGATTTTGGTGAGAGTTCCAAGTCATAGTAGTGGCGGGTAATGGCATGTTACTCACACAAGATGTTGATGCCATTTGAATACACAACTCCTTCAAAGATCATATATATGTCTGCTAACTGCTATCATCATTTAAATCACAAAAGTCAACAAAGCCTTGCATACATCAAAATCACTCTGCAAATTAACACTTGATGAACAAATCCACAACCATCAATTAAGGCCTGATGAACAACTCTATAATATCGATCAAGGTAAAAGTACTATAAAAAGGAAGAGAGAAGGGGCTAAAACATATATAGCTAGAGAACACATTTTACAAAACGTATATGCTATAAGTGAAGTTGGACATTCATATGATAACACTCTTAAGACAAAGGACGAAGTATATATAGGTGATCACAGATAAAAACTTCTCAGTGTGATGTTATGTACGTTATTAGTTCATGTTTGGTTAATGCTGCTTTCTTGTTTTTGGTATTCATGAAATAACAACGTTGACAAAGAAAAGAGAGTGAGTAAATAAAATAACGCACGTAGTTAAACAAAAGCAAACATGACAATGAGGAAACCCAATGACAGAAAGAGGCATGGATATATAGATGTCAAAATGTGAAAGATATAATGAAAACTTACCAAAGAATAACTGGGAATTGAGGAATCTTATGATGCAAATGAATGAAATGATATAGGGCAAAAAGAAATAAACCAAGTATTATAAACTAGGTCTTTTAATATCCGTTATTCTCTGTATTTTTGTTTATAGATGGTTGGAATGAATGATGAAGAACCTTTAAGTAGAGATAGTTTATATATACCCACTTGAAATTTTGACCTCATTAAGTTAGAAATTCATGGGATTATTATGGCTTTGTTCCTGTTGGCCTTAATTAGGAGCAAAGTCTGAATTTATATTTATCATATGTTTATGAAAGCTCTTCCTCTATAATAGTAAATTCAGAACAAATAAGAATAAATAGAAAATTAATGTGAGGGTGAAATGAAATAGCAAAAATAACGTGTCATGTTGACTTCCCGTTTGAAACGGCCCAATTTGTGAAACTAATCAAAATGGAAACAAAGGGATAAAAGTTAAAGTTGAGCATAAAAATAAGCGATAGATGAGAAATATATGTATCAGATACATTGGATCAGAGTATTTCATATTTATAGCCAACAATCATTTATCATTTATTTATATAATTTCTATGAATTTGGATTTGGAATTAGTCCATCACATACCACCTTTCTCGCCTATCCTTTTCTCTCCACCATAATCTTCTTCTATTTTCCCTTTTCTTCATTCGTTCAAATTTTGTGAGCTCCAACTTGTAACTTCTCGTTTATCATTTTAATTATATTTTCATCTTTATCTTTATATACAATGATCCACATACATATGCCTCGTCACTTAGTTAAATCTAAGTCGCGATCTGCATCAACATTGGCTTAATTTTTCTAAGGGTAAAGTATCATTTTTGTCCTAATATTTGGGGTAAGTCTTATTTGTGTCCCTAACGTTCTATTTGTTTCCTTAACGTTTATAAAAGTGATTCAATGTTATCCTACTACCAATTATACTAACAAATCAGATTATATTTTTCAATTATTCTCATTTAGATGTATTCATTCTCAATTAGGTCTCACTTGAATGTGGTCGATTTTAATATTATACCTACTATTTATGTTTAGATTCAATTATGTCACTAGAAAAGTTAATTATGTAAATGTTGTATAAATTAGTTTCAACATTTGATGAACTATTTTTCGGAATAGATGATCGATTCTATCTCAGACATTTGTATTCTAACTTTAAGAAGAGATTTTTAAAAATAAAAAAAGCGCTCATGAAGTGTAATTGATGGCGGGATAACATTAAATTACTTTTACAAACGTTAAAAATATAAATAGGACGATTTAAACGTTAAGAACGCAAATAAAATTTACCACAAATATTGAGGAAAAAAACAATGCTTTACTCTTTTTCTAATGATGCTATCAATTTATCTTTGATGTTATATATTTCTCTTTAGGTATGTATCCCGTGAAACAAAGGCATAACTTAAAATTTAATTAAGGGAAAGATAAGTGGTACAAAGCTAAAAAACTTACTGCAAAAATTTATTTATTTAAGATAACAAAAATATCATGTAAGCACTCAAATTAATTACTAAAATTAGTTATTATATATTTATATATAAATATATAATAACTAATTTTAATATTATACCTAACATAATTAATTAGGATAGTGATTTAATGATATAAAATGAAAATCTATTATTTCATCTCTTCTTTTAAAAAATTCAAAATGTACTAAATTCCAATTTATATACCTCGGGCGAAATCCCTTAAGTTTTAATTGAAATATTTATGTGCAAGATTTAAATTTGCGATAATCTTATTAGGTAAATAAAATAACTATTGAATTAAAATTGGCAAACAGAGATAATATTTAAAATAGTTTGTGAAAAATAGTTCATTGGTATCTAAAAAATAAAATCAATTTAATTAATCCTCTAAAAATAATATAGTTCGTTGTTTTATTTTTTTATCACTTCCAGTTATTTTTGTCGTTAAGCACTGATGAACTAAAATAGAAATGAAATCTCAACACATACACTTCAAAACAACGTAGTTTTAATAATTTTTTCAAATGTAATCTCTTAACATATAATTTTTATATAGCACAAAGAAATAATATAAAAAATATTAAATAATACAAAATTAAACTAAAAAAAATAATTTAAAAAAAATCTATTTTTATTTGCTTCCAAAACAAAGAGTTAGTTCATTATAGAAAAGAAAATTAGGTACTAATTTTAGATAGTAAAATCTTATTTAATCCTATGACATTATCCATCAAAATTATTCTTATTTTGATTGGAGAATTAAACTCTCATTGTACGCACAAGTTGTTAGTGGTGATTCTTCTACTTGAGCCAATTGATTTTAAGGTTTTATAATGTATTCGATTACATTTTAATCTCTCGCATACCTTTATTTTTATTTCTAATAAAATCATTCACGTAAGTATATTTATTTCAAACTAAACCTAAACAATATAAAGATTAATAATCTCATCAGTGAGAACTGAGAAGTTATCTGTGAGTTGAAATCTTAAAAACAAATGCACACAAACACACACGAAATTCAACTAATCCAAAAGCCATTTAAATTAAATATGATCAAACGTGAACTTGTTCGGATCGGATCACAAGTAAACTTTCAAAGTTATAATTTTCATTCTATGTTTGGAGTGTTCCACACTATTTAATGTTGGAAAGCAATTATTTATGTTTAGTACATAAAGAACTAATGTTAGAATGGTTGAATCATTGAATGAAGAATCTTCCAAAAATATAAAAGCATCAAACAATTCGATATAGATTTGTTTAAATTTGATCCATATATAATAATAATTATTTAAAAAGAGGAAATCAAGAATTTGTATTGTAAAAATATAAAATTTAACTCTACAATTATTCACAGGCAAGATTTGTTAAATCAAAAGAGTAAAACATGGTTATTTATACCAAAGAAAAGAGAAATAAGAAAAGAATGATGATTGTGTTGTGAAGATTTAAGGAGGAGATAGCCCTTAATAAGGGAAAAATAAAAGCTAGTCTTACATCGCCATCCCGTTACTTACAGTTTAGTAAATAGTAAATACAGTAGTATACTGGAATCTGGATGTCTGGATAGATTTGAGTTTTTGACTGTTTTCAACAAAAACAAAGTGGGTGAGGTCCACCAGGAAAAAAAATATAATTCTAAGATTTCATTTCATTTCACAAAAATATCATTCCATTTTTTGTATTCCAAAATTTTNTTTCCTCACCCTTCAAACCCTAACCCTAATTCTCCTATTATACACAGAGCCATCAGAATCATCGTTTCTTCAATATCCCTTCCGTAAACTTGCAATCTCAGCTATGAAACTCGTCTCTGATCTCTCGTGACGCATATGACGATCGAGGTTATCGGCGCCGTGAAAACCGATTGCATGGGTTTGGAGAATGCCGGAGCTTCGTAGTGGACCGCGGCGTGGTCGTGCTCAGGTAGGCCGTAGAATCGCTGAACCACCGTCTCCGGCGGCCAACTACGTGAAGACTCGAGCTGCGGTCGCCAGGGCGGCTGCGGCAGCGGCGACGGTGGCCGAGGAGAGGCCCAGGACCCGCTTGGCGGCGAACATCATTGAATAATGCTGCACTGGTCGATAACTTGTTGCTTGTTTTTGTTTTGATATGTTTTCATTCGGCAGGTTCAAGTGGGAGGATCACCTGTCTACAAGGTGGATAGGAAGCTGGGCAAAGGTGGCTTTGGTCAAGTCTTTGTTGGCCGTCGAGTTACCGGGGGTAATGATCGTACTAGTGGCCCTGGGGCTACTGAGGTAATCCTCTCTTTATATACCTACCCGAGGGTTCGCTTAACGATTTTTTTTAGTTTTCAACAAATGTATGTGCTCAATTTGTTTGACATCTTTCTCATTTCAGGTGGCTCTAAAATTTGAACATAGGAATAGTAAAGGCTGTAATTATGGCCCTCCTTATGAGTGGCAAGTTTACAAGTAGGTACTCTATTTAGTGTTAATACTATTATTATTATTTAGTATGTTACATATGTCGTGAGCTGGTTTGCATTATTATATGATTTATGTTTTAGTAAAATTGCCTGAGATTTGGTCGTTTGTGTTTTGTTGAAAGCACCCTTGGTGGCAGTCATGGAATACCAAAGGTACACTATAAAGGAAGACAAGGAGAATATTATGTAATGGTATGATATAATCTACACAACGATCATCATATTTTCTTTTTGCCAACTTAAACATTTGACAATTTATATATATGTATGTATATTGCAGGTTATGGACATGCTTGGTCCAAGCTTGTGGGATGTGTGGAACTCTTCAAGCCAGGCGTGAGTATAATCCACCTTCATGATTGTATCTTCTTTTATGCAATAAGTAATTGTTATTTCTCTGACCTCCCTTTTTCTTTCTTCTTGTCTCTTGTATGTGTAGGATGCCTGCAGAAATGGTTGCATGTATAGCTGTTGAGTCCTTGTCAATCCTGGAGAAAATGCATTCAAGAGGGTATGATATTTTGCAGATGCTTTTTGCATTCAATGGTTCTCTTTGTGATTTGTTATAATTGAGTTAGTTTTTATATGTTATATTTGTTTTGTTGTTGTTGTTGTTTTTCATCATAGATATGTGCATGGAGATGTAAAGCCAGAGAACTTTTTACTAGGCCAGCCAGGGACACCACAAGAGAAGAAATTGTACCTTGTTGACCTTGGATTAGGTTAGCAATTTTATTTCAAGGGTGGAATTTCTTATTTACCCTCTTTCCTTTATATTTTCTTACATATAACATGTTGCAGCAACAAAGTGGAGAGACACCTCCAGTGGGCAGCATGTTGAATATGATCAACGTCCAGATATGTTTAGGTTTCCTTTTTTGCCTCCTTTTACTACTTAATTTTATTTTTCATTTTAAATTCTCCACACACACACATACACCCATAAATAAATATATACACACACATGCAATGTTTTAGTTCTTATCTGTTTATCAACTTTCTTGATGATTTGATTATCTATAAAAATTCTTTAGAGGGACTGTTCGATATGCAAGTGTTCATGCTCACTTGGGAAGAACTGCTAGTAGAAGGGATGATCTTGAATCTCTGGCATATACACTCATCTTCCTTCATAAAGGGCGGTTACCATGGCAAGGTTATCAGGTATATGCTGTTTTAACATATTCTTATCAACTCTTTGCTGTGGCAATTGACTTTCTTTTCTTAGGATGTTAATCTTGTTTTGCCTTCTCTGTTAGGGTGATAACAAGTCCTTCCTTGTTTGCAAAAAGAAGATGGGAACATCTCCAGAGATGCTCTGTTGCTTCTGCCCTCCTCCTTTTAGGCAATTTCTTGAGATTGTAGTGAACATGAAATTTGATGAAGAACCAAACTATTCCAAGCTAATCTCTCTTTTTGATGGTATGCTTGGTCCAAATCCTGCATTGCGGCCGATTAACACTGAAGGTGCTCAAAAGGTACTCATGATAGCATAATCTCAGGGGATGTTATATTCGGCTCTATCTTCTATATATTTTATTCTTTTGGTGGGTCTTTGTGTACATCATGATCATTTATTCCGCAATCAAAATTAATCAGGTTGGGCAAAAGCGGGGTAGATTGAATATTGAGGACGAGGATGATTCACAACCCAAAAAGAAGGTTCGTTTGGGGGTTCCTGCTACACAATGGATTTCAGTTTACAATGCCAGACTACCAATGAAACAAAGGTAGATCTGCCCTTTAACCTGGCTTTTATTTTTGATATGATGGCTTTTATTTACCAACGTACAAAGTTGTCCTGTGGTTGGCATATAAACCTAATTAACTTCAATGGGATTAAAAAGACAAATAGGAGAAATCCAATAAATAATAGGAAACTATAAATTGACTACACTATTTCAGGAAACTAGTCAAACTACTCATCATGTGATATCTAAGTTAATCAAATGAGATATTCGAAAATAATTCAAAATGTATACCTTCAACATCAGCAATCAAATGTCCATGTAGAATAAATTTAAATTTATTCCTTGCACTTAATTCACTAATGTGTAATTAGACTTTCCAAACAAAGAAGTCTTTTTTTTGGATTGTATTGCCTGAACCTTTAATGTCAAGTCAGTTCTTTAATATCATTGTTCAGTATTAATTACATCTAAATGACGGTGTCCCTATATGTTTGGTAGTTTATTGTGGAGCACTTCTGAACTGGAAGTGGTTCTCTTTTTTAGTTCATTAAATTCAATGCATTCTTGGCTGAAATTCAACGTATTCTTTCGTTGCTTGGATATTCCTTTTCCTTTTGTGTATTGATGTGGTTTGGTTGATGAAGGCCTTATTTTTCTTCATCTGTGCAATAATGTTAAGCTATTACCTAGAAGAGATGTGACCATGACCACTACCAGGTTTTGAACTTTGAATTGGTTGTGTACTAGGTATCACTATAATGTAGCTGATGCAAGACTAGCACAGCATGTTGAGAGAGGGATTGCAGATGGCCTTCTTATTAGTTGTGTTGCATCTTGTTCCAATCTCTGGGCGCTTATTATGGATGCTGGAACTGGTTTTACAACTCAAGTTTACAAGTTGTCACCATTTTTCTTGCACAAGGTGAATTTGTATGTTATATGTTGTATTTGCCTAAAACTCCATTCTCTATTTTCAACTTTTGAAGTTTATCCATGAGACTCTGCTTCTATTTAGGAATGGATTATGGAGCAGTGGGAAAAGAACTATTATATTACTTCAATAGCTGGCGCTAATAATGGAAGCTCTCTTGTGGTGATGTCAAAAGGTCTGTTTATTTGTTAAGTAACAAATGATAAATATGAATTTGTACTTCTCTCCAAAGGTTATTCATGTTATCAAATACCATGGAAGATTTAATGTTTCATTGCTTGATTTTTATTTCTGAGATCTTATTTTAAATTTAGGTTTTTGGCTATAATTTGGTCTCTCAGTTCATATATGGATTCTACCTTTTTTATTGATAGATCATAGAAGGATTATAATTATACAATTATCTTTTATGACTTACGGCCTAATGTCCACAGGCACGCAGTACACACAACAATCATACAAAGTAAGTGATTCTTTCCCCTTCAAATGGATAAACAAGAAGTGGAGAGAAGGTTTTCATGTCACCTCGATGGCCACTGCCGGAAGTCGCTGGGGTGTTGTTATGTCTAGAAATGCTGGATTCAGTGATCAGGTTTGTTGACAAAAGTGTTGGATGGTTTGGATTTAATGATTCTTCTGTTTTATGTGAGCATTTGTTGTAGAGCTTCTGTTCACTATGTTTTTGGTATTTTTTTTAAGTGCTATTACTTCATGGTTTTTGTTGCAAAGTGATACTGAAAGCCTCCAAAGAATTTGGCCCAATTTTACCAGATTCAAGTATTGTTAGTTAAGTTGAATCAGACAATTAGTAATGTTCTGGCTTTATTTACAAAATGCAGTCCCAGATTTGGCTTTATTAACAAACATACATTGGTTTCTTTTTATCTGGTCAAGTTAGACTTCAACTACAAATCTGATAACTTATTCTTGGTTCAAATGTGTTTATAGTTTAAATGATTTAATATGGTTATTGCTCACTTTCTCTTATGTAGATGAGCACTTCTTTTTCTGTCTAAATATATTGAAAAATTATTTTGCCGGAAAACTCTTGCTTTTGAGCTGCTGTTGTCTGCACGTTGTATTATCTTTGTGCGTTTAGACTTAACTCTTGTCATCCATGTTATCAATGTAGGTTGTTGAGCTTGATTTTCTCTATCCTAGTGAGGGCATCCACAGACGATGGGATAATGGTTACAGGATTACAGCAACTGCTGCTACATGGGATCAATCTGCTCTTATATTAAGTATTCCAAGGCGCAGGCCAGGTGATGAAACTCAGGAAACACTACGCACATCTCAATTTCCCAGCACACACGTTAAGGTATAGTTTGTCGTGTGAGTAATTCATAAGGTTAAGTTACACTGTTAGTTCAGAAAAGTTTTACATAGACATCGGGTCTTACTAATGCAAAAGACTATTGACGGGTTTGTTTGCATAAGCAATGTATTACTCATAATTGATAATGAGACTGACTCATTTTGGTTCTGTTTGTGTTCAGGAAAAATGGTCAAAGAACCTTTATCTTGCTTGTTTGTGCTATGGGCGCACTGTATGCTGATATCTTCAACAGATCAAAGCATTGATTGATTTGGAATAGAATCATATTTTCTGCTTGTGTTTAGTTGTGCAAGCAGGAAACTGTATCTTCGGCTGTTATATAGTGTTGTTGTTCTCTCCCATTCTATTGTAAGTTCTTTGCGTGGGGGATGTGTTTAATGTTAATCTATACAGCTTAGCTTTATGCTCCTCCAATATGTATATGTAGGTGTTACCAAAATTTTTGTATGATTTTCAAGAAAGATTGATGACCCAATAATAGAGACGGCTAATAAGAAAATACAATTGCTTGTACGGATAACGCTCTTTGTGAATGAAGGGTTTAAGCCAATCATAATGAGTTAATAACTAGAATTTAAATCCAAAACAGAGAGTTTACTCCTCTTGCAAAGCACGCACGCCCATAGCCTTCCAGTAGGCCTCCATTGTTTTACAGCCCCGCCCCCTTTCCTTGTTCAGGCGAGGGATGCAGATAGAAGATGTGTTATGTTTGCTAGAGTGATGAACGTTTAGGCTGCGTTTGTTTCTGAGAACAAGACAAGGCATTGAGAACAGGATAGGACAAGACAGTGAAGGACAGAGACATAAAATTTTGTATTGTATTCTGTTTGGTGATAAATTAGAACAAATTATGAAAATTTAAATTTTTTTTATTTAAAAAATTTGAGCTGAAAAATATAATTATGAAAAATTAATAAGAATAATGAAAGAAAAAATGAAAAATAAGTTGTGTCTCTTGTTAGTGTTTCCGTGTCTTTTCTGTCAGGATGAACATAAAATACATTAATTCTGTGTCTCTGGACATATTGTTTCTGTTCATATCTCTTCTGTCAAACACGACTTTGTATTTTTGTGTTTCTGTTTCAGTGTCCTGTCTTTTGAGCCTTAGGCCCCCAAAAAAAACACGTTTAAAAAAAGGACTGATTGAAAGCAAGGAAACAACTAATCTTTTTAATAAATGTAAGGGTAAAAAACAATCATACAAAAATAATCATAAGAAGAAGAAAGAACTGAATTTTGAAGCTAAGAAATGGAGAAGGAGAATGGATGGAGGACCTTGAGACCTTGGCCAGCTTTGCGGTTATGTTTTATAAGAGATTGTACAAAGAGGAAGTTGCTGTTGCACAACCACTCCCTATGCATAACTCCTACCCTCCCCTACAAGAAGACATAAAGAAGAACATGGATTCAATGCCCACCCATGAAGAGATCAAAAGAGCCTACTTTAATATTGGTTCCTTGAAAGCGCCGAGAGCAGATGGATTCCTAGCAGCTTTCTACAAAGATTAGTGGGATTGCGTGAAGATGAATGTGTTCAACCGGGTGGAGATGTATTGGAAAGAACTTGAGTTAATCAAGAACCTCAATAGCACCTTAATTACCCTTATCCCGAAGGTCCCAACCCCTGAATTTATATACCAGTTTCGGCCAATCTCCTTATGTAACGTAAGTTATAAGGGGATCTCTAAGATTATTGTGGAAAGAATTAAATCTGCGCTAACAGATAGAATAGCCCCTCAGCAATCAAGTTTTGTTCTAGAAAGGAAGATATAAGACAATATTCTGATTGCGAAGGAGCTAACCCATATTATGAAAAAGTGTAAAGGAAAAAAGGGGTACATGGCTATCAAGTTTGATTTTGAGAAAGCCTAAGACAGGTTCGGTGGTCTTTTTTGAAGTCATGCCTACAAGAGTTTAACCTCCCGGACAAGTTGGTGGAGATTATGATGGAATGTGTTACATCAGTGTCCTACAACCTCCTTTGGAATGGGAAAAAGATTGAAGAATTTGTACTCACAAGGGGTCTCCGACAGGGAGATCCAATCTCCTCCTATTTGTTTGTTATCGTTATGGACAAGCTATCACAGTTGATTGAAGAATATGTATCTAAAGGAAAGTGGATTCCTATAACAGCGGGGAAACAAGGATCAGCTATCTCTCACCCACTCTTTGCAGATGACCTCCTTGTCTTTGTGGAGGCGAACACTGAACAGATTGCTACTGTTTTGAGAATCATTAATAAATTTTGTGATGCGTCAGGGCTGAAGGTTAGTAATGAAAAAACTGCTATGATCTTCTCAGCCAATGTGAGGAATGAGGTCAGGAGGGAAATAAAAAACATATGCCATTTCTAAGAAAATCAATGCTTGGGAAAGTACCTTGGTGCAATGATCTCTAATCATTGCAAAGGAAAAGAGAAATTCAAACATGTTTTGCTAAGGGTTCAAGGAAAGCTAAAAGGGTGGAAAAGTTAGTGCCTCTTCCTAGTTGGGAGAACAACACTAGCCAAAGCGGTTCTAAACCCTTTGGCGAATTATGAGATGCAGCAATCAATTTTACCTAAAGATATCTGTAATGAATTAGAGAAAGCGCAGAGGAGATTTATTTGGGGAAGTTGCCAATAGCAGAGGCGCATGCATCATGTTGTGTGGAAAACCCTATGTCTACCAAAGGCGCAAGGTGGGCTTGGATTTAAGAAGTTGTAGGAAATGAATATCGCCTTTATGATGAAGGTTCTTTGGCGCCTAATGATAGAGTCAAAGGCGTTGTGGGTAAGAGTAATTACACATAGTAATGAAGGCACCAAAAAGGGCTTGATAAAGACAGAGAAGAGTGGAAATTTCTCTCAAACCTAGAAGGACCTGATGAGGATCTAGCCCTTAATGAGAGACAATTGTAGCTGGATTATTGTGGATGGGGAGAGGGCTCTCTTCTGGAAGGATTCTTGGATTGCTAAATCAAAAAGTCTTATTAATGAAACTATTAGTCAGGATCCAAAGGAGCTAGAAATGGCCAAGGTTAAGGATTATGTGAATGTGAGAGAAGAATGGAACACAGAGATCATGGAGCCGTTTCTTGAAAATAGTACCATACAAAATTCTAACCAGGCATAACACAGAAGTAAACAAGGTTTTGCAGTCAATATGGCGCTGAAAAGGACCAGAAAGAGTCCGTACATTTACTTGGCAATTGGCCCATGGAAGATTTCTAACTGCAAAGAGGAAGGCCATAATGATGAGAATAACGCCCTTTTGCCACAAGTGCCCCCGATTGGAAGAAACTATCCTCCATGCCTTGAGGGATTGTCCACAAGCTGCTACAGTATGGGGTAAGTTAATTCAGCTCAGCACTGTTATGAGGTTCCTAACCATAACTCTAGAAGAGTGGATAGAGCTGAACCTATCACAAGAAATGGGGAGAAACAATCAGTTTGAATGGAGAGATGTTTTTATGGTAGGATGCTAGTGGTTATGGAAGTGGAGGAACATGGAAGTGCACAATCCTAGCTATAACAGACCAATTAATGCTATTCAGATCATTAGAGAAAGCATAACTAATTTCAAGAAAGCCTTTGAAAAGACTTACCTCTTCGCAGAGCGCAAAGCATCCAAAAAATCTATATCAACTTGGCAGCCATCCCCAGCTGGTTGGGTTAAGTTGAACACTGATGGATCCACTCACCATCAAAGTAAGAAAAGTGGATGTGGAGGCTTACTACGGACCAACAATAGAGAATGGGTTGGAGGCTTCATGGCATGTTTAGGTGACTGCTCTCCAGCAGAGACAGAGCTCTAGAGTGTAATCCATGGGTTACACATGGCCACGGATCTGGGAATGAGGGGACTAGAGGTTGAGGTTGATTCAGTAGAAATTGTGGACATAATCAACAATTGTATCCACAATGATGAACACTACACTGAGGCAGTAATAGAGGTTGCTAAACTTAGGAGGAGTCCTTGGGAGTTAGTCTTCAAACATATCAATAGAAAAGCTAATCGGTTGGCTGATTGGTTGGCAAAGGAAGCCATAAGGAAGAAATGTGCTTTCAGATTCTTAGACTCTCTGCCTAAAGAACTCACTTCGATGTACTTTGATGATTTACAGGGGAAGGCTATGACCAATGTTAATGTCCCTGCCACCCCCTTTTAATTTTGTCCTTTTGTTTTCCACTTTTTCTTTTTTTTGGGCTTAGGCCCCCTCAATCACCAAAAAAAAAAAAATGTAAGGGTAAAATATTAAATTGGTCTCCTGCGTATTTTGTTTTGTTCCTTAAAGTTTAAAGTGTTCTATTTGAATTAAAAAAAGTTTCGTTTGGTTTCAATGTAGTCCCATTGTGAGATCAAAGTTAAATAATTAACAGAATGTCCTATATGACAGCAATATAAGAACAAGATCGATAATCTGGCACAAAATTAACCGTAGATGTATCAATACATTTATTTATCATTCTTCTTATAATTTAAATGAAAAATAAATGTATTGATGCATTCATGGTTGATTTTGTGCTTTTGGAGCTTGTACTTGTTCTTTAGATTATCGACTTTGTTCTTATACTGCTGTCATGTATGATATTCCGTTAATTATTTAACTTTAACCTCACGATAAAACTACATTAAAGTTAAATAAAACTTTTTTGGATTTAAATAGGACGTTAAACCTTAAAGACCAAAATAGAAATATGCTCAAACGTAGTACTTTACCCTAAATATAATTTATTGAAACCAAAAAATCTGATTCAAAATTCTTTGAAGATTTGAGTGTTAAATTTTTGTTTTATTTGTACATGCACATTAATATATATAGGTTGAAAAAAAAGATACATTTTTATATATAGCACCAAAGTTATTTAGATGTCCCAATTTTTAAATGAAAAATGTAGTTGATTTTGTGTGCCTAATTATTTTTCTCTTCTTTAACTTAGTTTACCTTTATGAGATTTCTATATATTAATTTAAAAAATATTTTTGTGTTATTGGGTGTTTTGAGGTTTAATTTGTCTTCTATTATATATATATTCGTGGCTACTTTTTTTAATTAAGAAAGTTTAAAATGTGTTATGTTCAATTATGAAAAAATAGTGTGTTTTTTATGAATATAGAGATAATTTTTTTTTAAAATTAAAATTCACAAATTAGAGGCTCAATTTTAATTTTGGAAACAAAACTTAAAGTCAAATTTGAGATAATAGAAAAATCTGAGCCTCAGATTTGTGTAAGTTGAAAATTTTTTTAAGGAATAAGCAAATTAGTAGGTTGGTTTTGTGAAAAAAAATTATAAATCACAAATCTCACCCTTATATTTATATTTTTTTTTTAAAAATTTAAAAAGTCAGATGT
>NC_029788.2:133389778-133412269 GCF_000816755.2 Arachis ipaensis | reverse complement strand
GTGTGATATAAAAAAAAAAATTAAAATCCACAAAATTGTACCTCAAATTTGTGACCATCCATACAAAAAAACACACACTAACTCTCCACCTTATTTAAAAACACCACCATAATTTCAATAATAAAAATAAAAAGTTCTATAGTCGTATAGATTAGAATTAATTTTGCTAATCACTAATTCAGTATTCACGTGGGAGTGAAAGCGAACGAGGAGTAAAATTACTAAATTTGAAGGGACCCGACCTCTCTTAACATAATCGTGGTAGAAGGGTGAAGGCGGGTGGCGGCGCGTAATTGAATCCCGCTATCTGAGAGGCTCCCGCCCCACGCAGCAGTTACGTTAGATTAGGGTTTATTTGTTTGTCAATTGAACTTTGAAGGCGTCATGGGTTCTGTGAAGAGGAAGTCTGCAGAACAAGAAGAGCTGGAAATTCCTCCTTCTCAGAGGCAGAAGCAGCAAACCTCAAACGACGATTCCGTCGTCGAAGAGGGATGCGGCTGCGTCCACCACGTGTCCTATCCGGAAGGTTATGTTCCCAATCCCAGTGGCAGCAGCAACCCAAAGTCGTCGGAGCCAGCTAAGAAGTTCCCGTTCCCTCTCGACCCCTTCCAGTCCCAATCCATTGCTTGCCTCGAAAACAATGAATCCGTCATGGTGCCTCTACCTATTCTTCTTCCCTCTTCTTCTTCTTCTTATTATTACACAAATTATTCAAATGATAGAATAGAATCTGCTGTTTGCTTGCTTTGTTACCAGGTATCTGCTCATACATCTGCCGGGAAAACAGTGGTGGCCTCATACGCCATTGCCATGTCTCTGCGCAATGGACAGCGCGTTATCTACACTTCCCCTATCAAGGCCCTTAGCAATCAGAAGTACAGGGACTTCAAAGAAGAGTTCTCCGATGTCGGCCTTATGACCGGTGATGTCACCATCGATCCCAATGCTTCCTGCTTGGTCATGACCACCGAAATATGGCGCAGCATGCAGTACAAGGGCTCTGAGGTCACCAGGGAAGTTGCCTGGATCATATTCGATGAGGTCCACTACATGCGCGATCGTGAAAGGGGTGTCGTTTGGGAAGAGAGCATTGTTATGTCCCCCAAGAACGCTCGTTTTGTATTCCTATCTGCCACCGTGCCCAATGCAAAGGAATTTGCTGATTGGGTGGCAAAGGTGATCTTTTTCGTTTTCTGTGACTTGTGATGTGTGTAAGAGTGTATAGATGGTGATCCCATGCTTTGTGTTACTTGCAGGTGCATCAACAGCCTTGTCATATTGTTTATACTGATTACCGACCAACTCCACTCCAGCATTATATTTTTCCCGCGGGAGGTGATGGCCTATATTTGGTTGTAGACGAAAAGGGGAAATTCCGCGAAGACAGCTTCCAGAAATCACTGAATGCTCTTGTTCCTCCTAATGAGGGTGATAAGAGAAAAGAAAACGGCAAGTGGCAAAAGGGTTTGGTGCTGGGAAGACTCGGTGAAGAAAGTGACATATTCAAGATGGTGAAAATGATCATTCAGCGTCAATACGATCCTGTGATACTGTTTAGCTTTAGCAAGAGGGAGTGTGAGTTTCTTGCGATGCAGGTGAACTACAAATTTTGGTCATTGTTAAGAGTCTCTAGCTTTATGTTTATTCCATTCCATTCATTTGGGATGCAGTGTTCCAGCTGATGATATCTTCATTGCTTCTTGTAGATGGCAAAAATGGATCTTAATGGAGTTGAGGAGAAGGATAGCATAGAAAAAATATTTTGGAGTGCCATGGATATGCTTTCAGACGATGATAAGAAATTACCGCAGGCAAGTTACATACTTCTTCGTCAGTGTTTTTTTCTGGCAACTAGAACATCACCATCCCCTCATGCCCATTTCTAAGTTTTAATACTTACCGAATTGTTCAGCATACTTTGTTGAGGCAGCATCTTAGAAGCTAGTAATCTTCAACAGTTGGGGATGTGAGTTAGAAAATGGAAATGTGTTTTAGAAGAGGATAATTGAGAAGAGTAGACCAGCCGAGAAGTGAGTAACTCAAGTGAAAGCAAAATGTGTTTGTAACTCATTCATTCCCTATTGCCACTTAAGTGAAAATTTCCCGTTTAAATGTGGATGCTGAAGAGAATCACTTATTCATTGGGATTTTATTTTAAATAGATTTTATAGTTGAGGAGAGTGATTTTCTACCATAAAATCTTCCCACAACTTGTTCAATGCTTATGCTTGTCCTCTGGGGCACGATTGCTTTCAGACTAGCTATCTAAATATTTGATAATTTTATTTTGATTGAACTTTGTGGGGCTCATCATTTTGAAGGTATTTAAGTTTTTCACCTCTGTTCTTATGGATTTGATCAGGTTTCAAACATGCTACCGTTGCTGAAACGTGGAATAGGAGTGCATCATTCTGGCTTACTTCCAATTCTAAAGGAAGTGATTGAGATTTTATTTCAAGAAGGACTAATAAAGGTTGGTAGATAAACTATGATATACGATGCTTTGTTCATCCCCAAGCTGTCTACCTGCAACACAATTGTATACTTTACTTCCGTAATTTGCTTAATTATTTTCCCCAACATGATTTCATTCTTGCTGAAATTTAGTGTTAGAAATAAGGAGAATATCCTATAATAAATCATATCTTAGTATATCAAATTATATATCCTACAATTAGCTGAGATATCTAACTAGAATTAGGGTTTCGCTGTCATTCTGAATAGAGATCGTATTCCTCTGTTGTAAACACACATTCTATCAGAATGATATATCCACATTGTTTTCTAGTCTTTGTTCTCTTTTCCTTCTCTCCTGCCTAAAACTTACAATCTCAACATGTACTTTACCTAAACTTTTTGAATCATGCTATCCCAAAATATAGTTTACAACAGGTTACATCTGCAGTAGTCTCACATGGTTAGCAGAAGCCATTGCAAATTTATATTGCTTATATATATATATTTCCTATTTTCACAATAATTTATTTTCTGCTTATTGTTTAAGGGGAAGATTCATTATGCACATCACTTGAATATTTATCAGTGAATTCCTTGTTTGAGGAAATTATTAAATTTTTCTAATCATTGAAATATTCTTCTTTAGTGTTTGTTTGCAACAGAGACCTTCAGCATTGGTTTGAACATGCCTGCAAAAACTGTTGTTTTTACCAATGTCCGAAAATTTGACGGGGATAAGTTTAGGTGGTTGTCTAGTGGAGAATATATTCAGATGAGTGGCCGAGCTGGTCGACGAGGTATTGATGAACGTGGAATATGTATCCTCATGGTTGATGAGAAAATGGAACCTTCAACTGCTAAAATGATGGTTAAAGGGGCAGCTGATAGTTTGAACAGGTAGAGTTGTCGATTGGACTATTAGTGAAAAATTAGTTAAAACCCTGAAACAAATAAAAATTGATGATCTTTTCCAACAAACTTGTTTTGTAATTCTCGCATTGTAGCTTGTTTAAAGAATTGTTGTCTCTTTATTACTTTTATCATCCCTTGCATTTCAGTGCCTTTCATTTGAGCTATAACATGATTTTGAATCAAATGCGCTGTGAAGATGGTGATCCAGAAAATTTGCTCCGAAATTCCTTTTATCAGTTCCAAGCTGATCGTGCCATTCCTGGTCTTGAGGTTTGTTTAAATTTATGAATGCTTGCAATACCAGTATTTATATGTAATGACAGTAATGTATCCTGATCACTTTTCCATAAAATTTTAATTCCAAGATCACTTCTTATGCATGCTCAATTCCTTATAGTGAATTTACTCCTTTAATGAGTGAACATTTGCATATGAAAGTGAATAATTGTGCATTTTTAGAATTCTGAAAATATGATTGTGGGTTAAAAAATATTTCTTGTGTATGTAAAGTTAAAATTGTTTGATTAACACTGAGGTATACCCATTTTGTATGAGTGCATGCAACAACAAGCAGGTAAGGATAAAATTGTTTTTACTTTAAAGGAATATATCAGTCAATTGTGTCCAGTGAGATAGGCTTAACTGAAAAGGAAATATTCCATTCATTCAACTAAAATGGATAACACACAACACAAAATATCAGCGAAAGAATACCTTTCAAGGAACCATAGCTTCTTTCAGAGTTGTTCTATAGAGAGGAGAGAAAAAAGATTCCTCACCTTGTATTGTTGATTTGGAGTTTATATTGTGAATGAATAATTTTTCTTAATGATTTTTGCATATCTAGAAACAAATAAAGATTCTTGAGGAAGAGAGGGAATCAATTGTTATTGAGGAGGAAAATAGTTTAAAGGATTATTACGATCTGCTGGATCAGCACAGAAGCTTGAATAAGGAGGTTCATGACATTGTAATATCTCCAAGGCACTGCTTACCATTTTTACAGCCTGGGAGGCTTGTTTCACTTCATTGTACTTCATGTGATGAAGATCATCACCCAATTTTTTCGGAGGACAAGTTGACTTGGGGATTGGTGATTAATTTTGAAAGAGTTAAAAGTAATGCTGAAGGTGAGAATTCATAATGGCTCCTGGTGATTTATATTTTATATCAAAACTTTAGCTTATTTATTCTAAAATAGTCAATGCTATCTTTTAGATGATGCAACCATAAAGGCAGAAGATGCGTCTTACATGGTTGATGTCCTTACAAGATGTGTGGTTACAAAAGATAAGATTGGCAAAAAGTCTGTTAGGATTGTTCCTCTTAAAGAACTTGGACAACCTCTGGTGGTTTCAGTTCCTATCTCTCAGGTAAGACCTTCAAACTATGTAATTTATTTGCAGGATCTGTGTAATTTGTGATTTATCTGATTGCTTTATCATCTAAATCACCGCCGTCGAACAAACAATGATTAGAAGACAAAGGGATGCCAAAAACGTAATACTATCCTAAATAAAGTCAATGGTTGCAAAGGAATCATTAAAAAGCTATTATTCCTTTCCAACCTTACAATCAAAGCACATAAAAAATGAGGATTGTCATGTGATTTCTGCTTCTATGCAAGAGTCAAAACCTCTGAATTTTCATGGGTTATTTTCACATGTTAATGCACCCACAAAAAAAGGAAGTATCCACAAAGTTGTAAGCATTTAATATATTGAAAATCTAGAAGATATCTAATACAGTAATACTTCCTTCTTTTAAGTAATTCAGATGGATAATAGAGTATGACTAACTCCTAAACACTCATGACAACAAAATCATGTTTTCATTTTATATTTTGAATTTTATAGCTGTTGCTTTTAATAGCTCATCAGATATATAAATTCAATAGTTGGAACTATATCTTGCCCAATGTCCAATCCATTTTCCATTGTTAAAATGCTGATTTCTAGTTTTTGACATCACTGTATGTTTGTGGTTTTCTAAATTTTCTGATGTAAATTCCTTGCTGTATTGTTTACAGATTAATACGATAACCAGTCTTCGTCTATATATACCAAAGGATCTTTTGCCATTGGAAGCTCGAGAAAACACACTAAAGAAAGTGTTGGAAACTCTTTCCAGATTTGGTGAGAAAGGTTTGCCTCTTCTAGATCCGGAAGAAGACTTGAAGGTGTGATGTGATTCTATTCATTTTTCATTCTTTTTCTTTGCCCAATTGAAATTCATTATTTTTTATATCTCAGATCCAGAGTAGCTCGTACAAAAAGTTATCCCGTAGGATAGAGGCTTTGGAGAGACTATTTGAAAAGCATGAAATTGCAAAGTCACCACTTATAAAGCAGAAGTTAAAAATGTTGCACAGGAAGCAAGAATTGACTGCAAAGATAAAGTCCATTAAAAAAACATTAAGATCTTCTAGTGCTTTGGCCTTCAAGGATGAACTTAAGGCAAGGAAGAGGGTCCTTCGCAGGCTAGGGTAATGTAACTACCTAAGTTGCTTTCAATTTGTTGTTGACTTTTTCTTTTGTGGTTTGGTTCCTATAAGACTTATTTGTATCAAACGATATCAGTTGCGTAATGTGATTGACTATTGTTTGTGAAAATGATATTTACATGAGATCTCTATTGCAGATATGCTACAGGTGATAATGTGGTCGAATTGAAAGGAAAGGTTGCCTGTGAAATTAGTAGTGCAGATGAATTAACCTTAACAGAGCTCATGTTCAATGGTGTCTTAAAGGACATAAAGGTGGAGGAGATGATTTCTCTCCTGTCATGTTTTGTCTGGCAAGAAAAAATTCAAGATGCTGCCAAACCCCGGGAAGAACTTGATCTGCTTTTTGTACAATTGCAAGACACTGCTCGGAGAGTTGCCCAACTTCAGCTCGAGTGCAAGGTAATTGCTATATGCAAATTGTTTAAATGAATCACACCTAATTGTATATGAAGATTGTGATTCCAGATTGATATGGAAAAATACATTCCAGTTAGTGTGTTAACTGAAAATCCTTTGGATCCCATTTGTCTCTGTTTTTCTTTCTTCTCTATTTAGGGTGTCTTCCAACCCTGACATCAATTCTACAAATAGTATGCTTTGTGAGCTTAGGGTCTAGCAAACCAAACTAAAATCTGATAATTGAAATAGAAAAAAGAGGATCAGTGCAGCCCTCTATAAATAAAGTTAGTTCCCAGGATTTAAATATGTAACCTCTGACCTCTGGCTCACGAAAAGGAAACCTCACCATTTGTGTCAAGCTGCACTGAAATTGTCAGTAATTTAAAATTTGCGAAAATTGCTTTGTCCTTTTTATTGCATCATTTTCAGGTTACACGTCCTTTCATTCATGTAGTTCAGTTAGGTCCTTAGATGTTTCTCATATCTCAGATTTTATGTTTGCATTTCACCAAGAGGATTGATTTTGCCATGCTTAGCTTGTGCCTCTTAAAATTTTCTATTCTCTGTTGTAAAATGCTTTAACGAGTTCCCTTACTTTGGATCTCTTACCCACATTTTGTTTTTAATTGAAAAAAAAAAAATAAACAGGTGCAAATTGATGTTGAGAGTTTTGTGAAGTCATTTAGGCCGGATATTATGGAGGCTGTGTATGCTTGGGCAAAAGGTTCAAAGTTCTTTGAGATCATGGAAATTACACAGGTTTTTGAGGGTAGCTTGATTAGGGCAATTAGACGGCTTGAGGAAGTTCTTCAGCAACTAATAGAAGCCGCCAAGTCCATTGGGGAAACTCAACTAGAGGCAAAGTTTGAAGAAGCTGTTTCCAAAATCAAGAGGGATATTGTGTTTGCAGCATCCCTGTATCTGTAATTTCCAACATCCCTTCTAGAAACTGTGTTATCTACCTAGATTTAGGTTTAGATCATGAGAACGCATAGGTAATCATTGGAGTAGAAGGGAATGTGAAGCACCGTGTGGAGGACAGTACAATATCCCCTGACCCGTGGCATTCAACCTTGCTTCTCCCCCTTCAGTTTTGACCTTTCACGCACTGATACCTACAAACCATTGTAACTTGTAGAAAACAAATACTGTATTTTATTTACTATTAAAATATTCATTTACAAAATACTTTTATTGTTTATTTCATTTTTTCTTTATTATAGCTTCCAAAGTCAACTGGCACTCGAATCATATCATGATGGGGGACAGTTACGAGTTAATGTGGACAGTATTTTGTTTATTAAAAAAATGGGGTTTTTGTCATTTGAACACGAAAGTATCAATTCGAGAGTTGACGCCTTTAGATAAAACTTCCCTTTTTTCCCCTTGTATTATTTTGAGGATAAATTGGAAATAAAGAACCTCCTTGTTAATCTTTCCGTACTAGTTTAATGTAAATCGTAATTTTCTTAAATGTAAAAATCGTTTGGTGTAATATGAACTCATAAGAATAATTGTGTATTATACATGAATCATTTTGACCACTTTTTCTTCATTGCTTGTAGTACGGCATCCTATGGCATGCTAGCTCCCTCATGAGTCATGTACAAGCAGTAACTTCAAGTGTAAGCCATAGCTACTGGCTGCTAAGAAAGAGAGAGACAAGGTTACAAAAACCCAGATAATGCTAATGGCATTATGCATTGTCTACAAGCAGAATCATATCCTTCTCATCACTATCACCCGACGACACTAATGTTCCATTCCATCTCATTTCATCTGTTGTTTCTTTCACTCTCATAATGACGTCCCTATCATCTCTAATAATAAGCGCTCCTTTGGGACGAACAATCCGATGCATCTCGATTAGAATATCACTAATATCACACCTGCAACACACAAATATATAATAATATCAACACTCACCATATATGATATATACTGAATATTAGTGATGTTATTATTACGCTTACTTGTCCTTATACATACTGAATATACCACATGCGTGTATCAAGTCATATGTTCGCGGGTATGTTGAGAAGGCCTCACACCTGAAAGAATAAAGATAACAACAGAGAAAGCAGAGTAGAGTAAAAAACTACACTCAAGTGTTAGCTAATAGCCTAATACATACATACATACCAATCCATGTAAGTCCCAATAAGGCCACGTTCAAAGATAATGGGAAGACTATTATTGTTGATGTTGCCTTTTGCATCAACGGGAACAACATTCATAACCCAAACTGGATATTTCATTTCCGCCATTGTTGCTGCAAATCCACCAAACTCAGCATTCATATCCATAACGTTCCGATATCTACCACAGCACAGGGACTTTAACATCTCCCCGTAACGGGATACTCTCCTTCTCCATCTCCTATTATCTTCATCAAAGTTAACCCTCGGTCGATGCGTATCCTTCTCCTCTGGAATAGCAAAAATACATGCACTCATTTCTGTATACCTGTTGAAATTTGAAATTTGAATACCTCTGATAGAATATATTAGCATCCATTAGTATTGATTAGAATTATTTAATATATCTGAATATTTATTATAGAATATTATGTTTTTATTATTGTGATTTTCTTAATGCCTATAAATTTTTTTCTATATTATATTATTTCAGACAACTTGAATACACTCAATAATACATATATCATTTCTTCAGTTTAGTCTCTTGTTTCTAACAACCTATGATTTTCTTGCTTAACATACAGAAATCAATTAAAGCTTAACATGATTAATGAATGATTAATTACCATCCAGCATCAGGGTCAGGGTCTGATGATGAGTTGCAGAACTTGGGGTGTCTCCCCCATGTCTTCAACTTGTGTATGCAGCCCATATGATTTAGGGATTTTTGCCATACAGCAAACTGATCGCTCTCAGCAACTTTTTCCCAACACAGTTCCATTGCAAGCTCTTCCAACATGCTCTGCTCCTTTTCCAACTCCTTAGCCTCTCTTCCCCATGCATTGTAGTTCACCCTCCAATTTATGGGTGGCCCCGACAGCACCCAGTATCCACCCGGCCGCAAAATCCGGTCCATCTCTCTTAAGTAAAGCCCATCTGTTATCATGAATCATATGTTCAAATGTGTTTCTTCAAAGAGTTTGTGCTCTGCATAAACAAGAAAGTAGGAAGAATTGAGCAGAAAATAAAATACCATTATCAGTCCATGGGACAAGGCATCTGGAGCAGTGGGCCATGTCAAATGACCTTGAAGGGAATGGGAGCCTATGAATGCTTAACACTCCAAGCATTGCTGGGAGTCCCCTTTCCAGAGCAAACTGTACCTGACCTTCATGCTCATCGCTCGGTGCAATTGACATTGTCAAGATACCATAGTCCATTAGAGCTGCTCCAAAGCTTGCAACCTTCAATTAGTTAAAAGAGATATTTTGCATCCCAACTTAGCTTGATGTCAAAGAATACAAGAGATAGAAAGGGAAGAGTAAGCGTACCCCGCAACCAACATCAAGAGCTGTTCTGATATGGGGGAGAGGAAGGAGGCGGCTGAGAGCATGAACGTAACCGTTGACACCGTCGGGGAAGGAAGTGCCACCTCCCGGAAAGAGAAAACGGTCACCTTCCAACCTGACCCAATTCTGAGACTTCTTATAGTTGACGAGCTTAGGGAAGGGGACGTTGGTGAACCATGCGGAGTCCTTGCTTTGGGGCCAAGGGAAGGGGGTCTTGTAACCCACGGGCCTGGGTATCAAGCACCTCAGCCTCTCTGGAGGGCTTTGTGGGCAGTGACGCTCTTTCCGGAACATTCTGACCTTGGGAAACCTCTTCTGCCTGCGAGGGTCGTGGCATGGACAGTAGTTGGTGTAGTTGCTTGCGCAGAACTCAAAGGTGGTGTGACGACTGTAATCCAAATCCAATAATGGTTGAGGAGTGAAGGTGAAGACCGAGGAGGAGGTGGCATAGGAATATATGAGGTACAAGAATAGAGAGCATGGGAAGAGGCACAACAATATGGTCCTGAGATTCAGATTTTGGGATTGGGGAAGGGTAACCCATGCCATCTTCATGCTACGAGCGAGCGTCTAACATTCTTCTATCTCTCCTTCAATACAAAACGCATTTAATTAGGATCTCGCGTTCACTGCATCAGGGCTGCCATATGGCAAGGTTAAGTAGTAATCAAAAAGATAAAGGAGATAACGAGATGGAACGACTCTCGTGTTGCCTTCTCTGTCCTTGTTATTATGTCTATCATTATCATATCATGTGTCATCTACGCTACTACTGGACATGTTATATATATTTTTTTTTGGTGTCTTAAATCCATGTTATATGATTGTCCACCAACATATTCAACCATATATACTATAATTTAGAAATACAAACATAAATACATTAAAAAAAGCAAGTTATTTAATTTTAATTTTGAGAAGATTTATTCTACTATCAAAAGATTTATTCTAATTAAGTCTGTCCTCTCTAAATAAATAGACTTCTACAAAAGCCTAAGTCTGACTTATTTATTAAATAGGTATGTCCTAATCAAACCTAATACAGAATAAATTGGATAAGTAAATTTACTCATGCTTTTAATTTTAGATTTTTCTTAAATTCTTTAATTTTTTTCACCGGAACCAAAATAATAATAATAATAATAATAATAAAGAGATATACCTACACATTTGCATACTTTATTCAAAATCACAAAACTGTACACGATAAAATTAGTATCGCATACATCTTTAAGGTAGTATTTGTTTTGAGGTACTAGGAGAGAAAAACTGGAAGACTAAGACACAGTATCATATTTGTTGGTTTAAAGACTAGTATTAAAATTTCTGTCTCTGTCCTCAAAATTTTAGTATTTCAGTACTTCTAAAAAGTAGGGATACAAGAGATTGAAATTTTTAGAGATAGAGACAGAAACTTGAATAACATTTTATACCTAAAATACCATCATTTCAATTAATTATTTCTAATTTTATTCTTTGTGCAAATTAAATTAGAACTTCATTCTTGTTTCAATTTCTATCTCTTAGTCTTTATCTCTTAGTCTCAGTTTTTCAATCTCTGTCTCTCCACCAAATACTAAAGGATCAAATAGGTTTACTTTACATTTTTATTGAATAAATGAATGAGCTCAATAGAGATTTATCCATTTTAAGCTTAGGTTATATTCTCTTTCTAAATTGTAGTAATTTCAAATTTTGTCAAATTAAACTCCAAAGTAGTCCTTGAGATTCACGGATTGCATTGATTTAGTTCTTAACTTATCAATTACACTGTTTATATCTCTGACTTTGTTAAAAATGCAACACGTTGATCCCTCTCCACATTTTCGGCCAATTCACCTGCTGCCGGCAGTGACATAGCACTGACATACCACGCTGGCGTATATAACGGCTAACTGAGGTGGCAATTGGAACTATTTGACTCATTATGATCCCTCTACTTATTTTCAACCTTAATTTCAGCATCATATCTCTATCGCTCTTCACCTTCTTCTCTTTGTTCAAGAACGTTCTTCTCCTACTTCATTGTTGTTACTCTTTGTGAAAGCAAAATCATGATTGAACGTGCGAGTTAGGGTCAATGAAATTGCATTGAATATCATTATAATGATGAAACCTTTAGAACCTCAATTGGGAAGTTGTGGATGTCATTAGTCCAAGGATTTTTTTCTTAATAGGGTTAATGATCTTGAGAGCTTTTCATATTGTACTTAAATCCAGAACCAAATGCTATTTTTCATACTCTATCACCCTTTTTGACCTTTCCTTTGGCTTCTATGTAAGCCAATTCATACCATAACAAGCTGCTAGATGTGTCTCCAAAACGATAAAAGATCATTCTTGATGGCTCCATATACCATGGAAATAGCTACAAGTTCTTCTCCAACTCATCCAAAACGGCCTTGCCTCCTGTGTGGATGCAAAAATGTTCGAATGCAAGCTTGAAATCTGGAATATATGCTTTGACTTTCAGCTTTAAAAGATTCTTAACAACCAATGTTGCAAAGAATAGCAACTTCTCAGATGTTGGAAGCACAAGAGGGCCTAATGTGGTGATGTTGGTTTTCAAAGCATCTCATGCAATCATCATAAGGTCGTTTGATAATGTGACACCAACTTTGCCATTGGCATCATCTTCTTGTGTAAAGCAGCTAAAGCTGTTGTCTTCACTGGCCTTGTTCGTGCAAACAATGTGAAACAATTAGAATTTTGACCGTCTCTAATAAGATCTTTTGTTGGAAAGTAGAATTGCAATTCCTCCCACACGGAACAATCTGAGACGAGTTTCGATCAATCATTTTTAGTATACCAATTCAAAGTAATATTTTCCGTGCTAACTACTAATGCATATGAGTTGGGATGTATTTGGAGAAGCAAGATCAATCGCCCCATTCCACCCAAGTTAAAGCTCTTCTTTATATTCCCTCATTCCCTCAGAGCTTATAGTGATTGACAATATTTACAGACAAGGATGGAGTTGGATTGAACAGGCTACAATTTATAATCAAAATCCCACAACGCTCTGGCACCCACCACCGAAGAGTAACAATAAAGAAGTAGGAGAAGAATGTCCATGAGCAAAGAGAAGAAGATGAAGAGCGATAAAGATCTGATGCTGAATTAGGGTTGAAAATAGGTAGAGAGACCAATAAATTAAATAATTCTAATTGCCACCTCAGTTAGCTGTTATATACACCAATATAGCATGTCAATATAGCATGTCAGTGTCATGTCACCGTCGGCGACAGGTAAATTGGCCAAAAATATAAAAAAGAACTAACGTGATAAACAGTACAATTGATAAGTTAGAGACAAAATTTATATAATTTGTAAATCTCAAAAATTACTTTGAGGTTTAACTCAATTTCGTCATTACAGGAGCAAATTTAAATTCTAAGTGACGCACACAACATATTATTAGCCTTAGTCAGGCTGGTTTACTTCAATCTGTATGTAATTTACTCGAACTATATTCGCTGTATTAGAATTTAATTAAGGAAGGGGAAAAAAAATGAGTCCGCATTACTTACAAAAGTTTATTATTTGTACTAAGCAGTAATCACTGCAGCAATATTGTGTAAAATCTATAGAACTAACTTTATATATAGTCAAATAGCTCATTTTTAAAAAATTTTAATTTTAAAATTTAAAAAATTAATTTTAAACTAAAAAAATATGTATTTTTTCACTTTTTTATTTTTTTTGTCTTTTATTTTTTTTTTCTCCATAACATCTCTCTCTCTCCATTTTTCTCTTTAATTACTTTTAGAAGTTCTTGTACAATAATTTTAGATATTTTTTTTAAATTTTAAATATTATTTTTAATGAATTTAGATTTTTTTTTTTGTTAGATTTCATATATATATATTTTTAATGATTTTAGATTTTTTTTTTCTGAAAAAAAAAAAGGAGAGACAGAGAGAAAAAGAGAGATTTATGTTACCATGTTAGTGATGTTATCACGGCTACAAATGGTAGAAGATGATGTGTCCGTTGACCATAAAGGACTAGCGGCTGCTAGGGGCGGCTAGGTGACGTGGATGGAAGGGCTCTAATGTGGGATTAAAATTATTCTTAATTTAAAGAAGTTAAGTCTCAAAATAATTTCTGAAGTTGTACTCGAACCTCAAAGTGATAACTGATGTTAATAATTATCTAAATTTATCCTAAAAATTGCACTCCAAAACAGTTCCTGTTCCATTTAGAGTATGCTTCCGAAACTTTATCGACAATGCGGTTTGAGAAAGACTCGGAAGTGTTCTCTTGAAAACTGTTAACCTTGGCGTGGAACCTGCAAAAAAGATTCTAATACTCAAGTCAGCTCGAGAATTAAGAAGTTAAAGGAAATAAAACTAAGAAATAAAATTAAGAAATAAGGTGATACTCAAGTTAGCTCGAGAATTAAGAAGTTAAAGAAAATAAAACTAAAAAATAAAATTAAGAAATAAGGTGTGGAGACAATTGCTCTGTATTTTCAATGATACACTGATTGCTCGTGCTTTTTCTGCCTTCCTTTGACGAGTCGTGCTCGTCTGTTTAAATAGATCTTAAGGTGATCTATGTTAGGTGAATACTCGAGTAATGTTCAGTTTTGTTGGGTTTGTTATTAGGATTAAAATTCTGAATTCCGTTGCACAAGAATATCGGCATGATTTAAATTTGTAGACTTGTTCTTGTAGTTTGTTAGCCAAAAATAAAGAAGAATTTGGTCGAAAATATTGGGAAGGTACAATTTTTAAGACTTTTTCGTTCATAAAAAAACTGAATTGAACTGATTTCTATTAAAACATCGTCGTTTTATATTAAAAAAAAAAAAAAGCAATCCCCCTTCTAAAACCCTACACCCTTCTTCTATTACCGAAGGCAATTTATATGTTTATAGCATCTTTGACCATTACAAGCACCCAATTAAGATAGGTTGCTTTTTTAAGAATATATTAATGAATGGCTGTTTACCAATGTTATATTAAAAGTTAAAACTAGATAATTAAGCATATTCGATTAATATGATAATTGAATGGTCCAAGTCCAACTGCATATTTGTTTATGCTACGGTGCATGTTAAATGAGCAAGACACAACCCTAAATTCAGCAAAGGCAATATAAAGTGTATATAAAACAGCCGAAAGAAAAAGGCAAAATACACTCGGCTGAAAGGGAGTGTTAACTATTTTGGGTAAAGTAAGACTCTAACTTTGTATGGAGCACTTTGCAAAAGGGAGAAAGGTAATCTATATACTATACTATTAAGTATTAATTAAATTTAAAATCACTTAAAAGCAAAAAGTTACGAGAAATATTGCCTTCTGTTCTGGGAGAAGAAGAATGAAGAACGGGTTTCACATTTCAAATTCTTCCTCCTATCTTTTCTTCTAAACGACGAAGAGAGCGACAAATTAGATTTTGACTAATTAAATTTTTGGACATGTATTTAAATTGTAATATATTAATAATTAAATATATTAAATTTAAAATTAAAATTTAAAATTAAAATTTTAATTTTATTTAGTTTGTATTTTAAATATCTGGTTTGAGGGTATATTTGGAAGAAACTATAACCAACGCTACTTAATAGTCAACGGTGCATGATAAAGGTGAGGTCGGGGGATCCGGCGGAGTAGTTAGTGGGAATGTAAAAAAGAGGTTAATTGGAATTGGATTGCTGTGTTTGTGTCGCTGTCACTTGTCACTTACCCACCAATTATTGTATTTGACGCCTCATACAATTTAATCTCACAAGTCAGAATCTCTCTCTCTTTGCGTCAGTGAGTGTCCGTGCTCAATTTGGGAACTCAGCTCAACCCAACACACAACACTCAAATCAATTCCCTCTCTCCTGTGGCCGTTGCTTCCTTCAGTATTCATTCATCGAAATTCCGTTACCTATTTATATATGCTGTTGCCGCCGTTCTCTCACCAAACCAAATCCAACCTTTATTTGAATATTTATTTGGTATTTATATTCATATACCAACACCAAGCCGTTCTATTCTTTCTCACTCACTGATTGGGTCTTCCATTGAGGAGGAGGATGACGCTGATGAATTTAGAGAATATATGGACCAGAAAGACTCTAATAGGCCTTGCCTTGGGACAGTTCCTTTCTCTTCTCATCACTTCCACCGGCTTCACCTCTTCCGAGCTCGCTAAAAAAGGTCAATTCTCTATTTCTGTCTCTCTGCGGTTATTGTTATTCTGGATTTAATTCTGTCTTGCCTTTCTATGCTGAATAGTAGAACTTGATTGTAGGAATCAATGCGCCAACTTCGCAGTCTTTTCTAAACTATGTGCTCTTGGCCATTGTGTACGGAGCTGTTCTGATACACCGAAGAAAAGCATTCAAGGCTAAATGGTATTATTATATTGTTCTTGGATTGGTTGATGTTGAGGCAAATTTTCTTGGTAAGTCTTGTGTTGAGTTTAGTTGGCTTGGAATTGGATGCTCTTACCCTGAGCGATTGGCAAACTAATAATTCTGAATGAAAACATACATACAGTTGTGAAGGCATACCAATACACATCACTTACTAGTGTCATGCTGCTTGACTGCTGGTCCATCCCCTCTGTCATGCTTCTCACATGGCTTTTCTTGAAAACTAAATATAGATTCAAAAAGATTACCGGTGTTATAGTTTGCGTCGCTGGCCTTGTCCTCGTCGTCTTTTCCGATGTTCATTCCGGTGACCGTTCAGGTGGCTGCCTCTGCCTTCTATTTACATTCATTTTTTATTCCTTGCCTCCTCTTATATTCAATTCACTTGTCTTGTCTTGTGTTAGGTGGGAGCAATCCTCGCAAAGGAGACCTTCTTGTTATTGCTGGTGCTACCTTGTATGCAATCAGTAATGTCAGTGAGGTAAGTTCATTGTATTTCTTCTCTGCTCAATGCATGTCTCAACATTGTGCCACACCATAATAAATACATGCGCTACTTACCATTGTTTATTATTATACAAGGGTTTTTCGCTTGTCCTTTTTGTTGCAGGAATTTCTGGTGAAAAATGCCGATAGAGTTGAGCTCATGGCAATGTTAGGTATCTTTGGTGGCATTATCAGTGCCATTCAAATGTATCCTTTAAGAAAATGATTATATCAGCATCGCTCTGTTTTGAATACTTCTCATTAGCTTTGTTCTGTCGCATAGCTCAAAACTCCAACTCCAATCTTCATTAAAAATTCAACTATTCATCTGTTCAATGGTATAACAAGTGATATAGCTCTGGAATTAACTAGGATATGTTCTACTGATCAAGTAGTTTCTACAGGTGAAAGAATAAAATTCATTCTTAGTTTCCTTTTCCTTCGTTTTTTGGTATTATTTTTTTCCTTTTTTCTGTTGCTGCCTTAATGACTACAACAGATGTATACTTGAGCGCAATGAACTCAGATCAATTCATTGGTCAGCTGGGGCAGTAAGCTCTCTCACTCTCCTTCAGTTATTGTGAATGTGCCTTCTTAATTAGGATGCCTGTGTGAATGCTGTGTTTGTTGAACATTTTACCTTTCGCTGAATTCTTTTCTAGGCTTAAATGAAGTGTTAAATGCTGTTACAAAGGCTAATTAATTAGTGTGATGCAAGTTCTATAAAACATTGTTATTCAAATTAATTTCTTGTGATGTTGGTTTCAGGCACTCCCATTTATTGGATTTGCAGTGGCTATGTTTATGTTTTACTCTTTAGTCCCTGTTCTGCTTAAGGTATGTATTCAAATCGCAGTAACCCTGCTGATATTCTCTTTGGGATGCCTTTCTTTAGTTCTAATACGAATATCTCTCTCTATCTAACTCGCCTCAATGTTTAATTCTGGAATGTATAACTTAATGATAATTATGATGACGATGAGAAAAATGCATGAGAGGTGGAGAACTGGAGATGATTCCTTTTTAATGGAGAATAATATATATGTAGTATGTGATGTGACTGATGAGTAGCATCTTATCTTTCACCACTTTACATGGTTGGAGTGCTAAATATGAGATGATGAATGACGTGTGCTTTTGTGACAGCGTAATGGTTCTACAATGCTGAATCTGTCTCTGTTGACATCAGACATGTGGTCAGTGGTAATTCGCATATTTGCATACCATGAAAAGGTGAGGCAAAATTGTTGACTCAGCTCTGCGTCTGTGGTCTCTGTCTGTGTCTTATGTTCCCTTGGAAATCCCTCCATTGCAGGTTGATTGGATGTACTTTGTAGCCTTTGGTGCGGTTGTTGTTGGGCTTATTATATACTCTGGGTATGTATCTGTACTCTCTCTCTCTCTCTTGATATGTGTAAATAGATGTAGAAGGATGAGGTTGTGTTTATTTGGCGTTTATGTATTGAAGGGGTGAGAAGGACGAGGATGAACAGCCTGCCAATGTTGGTGAAGAAGATAAACAAGACGAGGAAGCCAATCCAGAAGGAGGAAGTCATAGCAAAGCAAATGTGGCTGGAACCTCCAAAACCTGGGTATCTTAACCAGCCGTAGATTCTTATGTTATAGACTTGTAGGAACACTCCTTCATATCAGAAATGGAGATTGGAGAAAGAGTTTATTTTTTCATACATCTAATGTGCAAGCTGTCTTTTTTGACGAACTATTTTATACTAATAAATCACGTCTACATTACATTACATATACTCATCAATCTCGCGGATATCTATTTGAGCTAGTTATAATCTTTTTTTGGTTTGAAGGTGAGATATGATATTTATAACCTAATATGTACAGTTAAGCAGCTCATACTAAAGACTGAAGGAACTACTATTTCATTAACATCAAAATTTATTTCAAACTACAGGGAAGTAAAAATACTTAAGAATGAGAGGGATTCTTAAGGAAACGTATTCATGATTAATATATTTAGAGTTTTGGGTTTGTAAGATATTTATGTATTAAATTGTTGATTTTTAGTACAAGTTTGTCTTTCTAGTTTCTATATTTCATGTTGATTAATATCTGGTTTCTGGTATTGAAAAATTTTTTCGTTTCAAAAATAATAAAAAAAAAGTAAACTTGACTTTTAAAAGTTAATTTTCGTCAAAAATTGTAGTTATTATATTTAATAAATTAAATAATATTTTTTATAAGTACAAATTTTATAATATTAATCATTTGCAAGGCGTATGACTAGTTCTTGATAGTTGATACGATCAATGGGTGTTCACGACAAATTTTATTTGACTTTCATTTGGGAATTTGTTTGCAGAATTGTAACAGATTAATTCTATATGTTTTATGATACGAAATAATAATAATTTAAAAAGGAAAAAACAAAAAGAGAAAAAGAAAAGAAAAGGGGAGAAATTAGTTTGAGAGTTATTTCACTTATTTGGCAATAAGCAGGGGATTAGTGGGCAAGAGACTGAGTGACAAAGAGCAAGAAGAGTGAGAGCATCGAGCATCAGCGATGAAGGCTTCAACTTCAGGTTGGTGCCTTGGCCCTACAACTGCATCGCATCCTGGCTTCTCACGAAATGGATGCTCCTTCCTTGGCGCTTCTTCTTATGCTGCTTCGGTCTTGGTGCACCGCAACAGAGGCATAAGTTGCTCTTTCCAGAAGGACAGCTCCGTCAAAGTGCTCCGGCGAATCCTGGAGAGCCCTGGGGTCCACCAGGGCCCCGCTTGTTTTGATGCTCTGAGTGCCAAGCTCGTTCAAGACGCCGGCTTCTCCTTTTGCTTCACCAGCGGTAAATTCAATTCCCTTCATTTCTGTCATTTACATAAATACCCCCCTTTGCTTCATGTACTTGCACTTGTTCTGCTTCTGCTTGTATAGGTTTCTCAATATCAGCTGCTAGGTTGGGGTTGCCGGACACTGGCCTCATCTCTTATGGAGAAATGGTGGATCAGGGCCGGCTAATTAGCCAAGCTGTCTCCATTCCTGTGATCGGGGATGCCGATAATGGCTATGGCAATCCCATGAATGTCAAGAGGACTCTCAAGGGATACATTTCAGCTGGTTTAGCAGGAATCATTCTTGAAGATCAGGTCTCTTCCTCTACTTCTTTAACTCCATTCACCTTGGATTGCTTGCTACTCTTGTATCCATTGTTTCAAATTTTTGATAAATTGCTTCAAACTAATTACTAAGTGATCTATCATATCATTGCTAGGTATCTCCAAAAGCATGTGGCCACACAAGAGGAAGGAAAGTGGTCTCCAGAGAAGAGGCGGTCATGCGAATTAAAGCAGCCGTCGATGCCAGAAGAGAGAGTGGCTCTGATATTGTCATTGTGGCGCGCACAGACTCTCGCCAAGCACTCTCCATGGATGAAGCACTCACCAGGGCTAGGGCTTTTGGAGATGCTGGCGCCGATGTTCTTTTTATTGATGCACTCACTTCAAAAGAAGAGATGATGGCTTTTTGTCAAGTTTCTCCCCTCATTCCGAAAATGGTATGTTTTTATTCCACACTCCAATCACAGATAAACATGTTATATATTGTTAACTAGTGGTACTCTTGTGTAGAGCAATATGCTTGAAGGAGGAGGCAAAACACCAATACTCACTCCTCTGGAACTAGAAGAAATCGGTTTCAAACTTGTTGCTTATCCCCTTTCCTTGATTGGGGTTTCTATACGAGCAATGCAGGTGACTTGCCTTCCCTTTTTTGAGGCGGCAAAACACTTTTTTTAATTGATCTACGTCTGCTAATTTGTTCCCTTGGATTTTAACGAAAACAACAGGCATATTGATTGATCTTTATCATTAGCAAGTCATAAAGGCATTGTATGGTGTCCAAAGGATTCTTACTTGACTTCCTATATTACCCTGAAACAATGATTAATATTATCTGTGTGCAGATAGGGTCAGGATTGAGAATTTGAGATGAAACATGCTAAGCAATATTTATATGCTTGTGATGATAGCGTTTGATTTACTATGACAGAAGTTATACCCTTGTACTTATACCTTTTAATTTTTATCATTTCTGTTTTTAACTCTTCTATAACAGGCAAGTAGTCCTTATTCTTGTTACGTATTTCACCTTCTCTTGATCTTTCATTTGCGGTATCATTTATGACCAATTCTTTACAGATAAATAATATCTATGATTTAATATCCAGGATTCACTTGCTGCAATTAGAGGAGGCCGTATTCCTCCTCCTGGAAGCATGCCATCTTTTGAAGAAATTCAGGATATCTTAGGTTTCAACACTTATTATGAAGAAGAGAAGCGTTATGCTACAAGCACATTTTCAAAGAGAGGTTGGAGAAACAGCTCTTAACACAATTACAACCCATTTATATAGGGAAAATTCAGGCTTGTAATCTTGCAGTATTGTTATTTGTCAGATAGCGGTAGCCTATACAGTATACAACGGAGAGATCAATATGATACAGAGCAAACAAGTCAGAGTCCCAAAGATCCCATTGTAGAAGTTATAACTCCTGAAGTGTACAATAAATATGGCGGAGATGGTTCAAGGGACCCTTTTTCTGGGATCTGGTCTCGAACTCTAAGAGTCAAAATAACTGGCAGGGATGGATTTGAAAAACTTGATCTCAGGATACCTGTAAGTGACAGAATTTTCTTTATATCATGCTGAGATTATTGTATTTACTTATTTTATACATGGTTATGTGTGTTCAAAATGGTGCTTATTTTCTAGTCTCTGGAATGGACACTTGTGATGATTATTGCTCCCTCCTTTTCTCATATAATAACAATACATGTACTCTTGCTATGTACAGGCTGGATTTCTGGACGGACTCACAAACATAGTTCCTGGTATTATTAGTATTTTATAGTACCTCTGATGTTTAGTGGATCTCTTCCAAATTTTATTTCTGTTCAATAATAACTTGGCTTATTTTTATCATAACTATATACAGCTTTGGGTGGTGTAAACATTAAAGAATTGTTGGACGATGCTGCAGAGGAAATCGGGGGGAAAAAGCTGTTAGATTTTAATGACAGGATGGGTGACAGGATTCAAGTATTTCTGGAGTGATTGAACGTTGCCTAGTCTCTCATTCTCATATCTGTGCTATTCTAGTTGCGTTCTTCGGTTCTTCCTTGGATTTCCTATAAAAGCTGTTTAAACAGGATAACGGAGATTAGAGGAAGGAAAACTAAAGCAAGGAGGTACCATTGCATGCATGGGTCTATTATCCAAATGTACTACTCACAATAGTCAATAGTGTAGCCATAAAGTGGAAATCAATCAAAACTTACTTTATATTTCGTTATATCCGAGAACATTTGTTCAATCATAAATATGCTTGCTTTGGCAATTCGTACAACAGTCAACACTGATTGAGAAAAATATTAGATAGTCCTTATTTTTGCACCGGGTAGGTTATTTTATTCTACCGACAATTATTTTCTCAAAGTTTAGTTCAGTCGTGTACTACTCAGAGCAAATGCAGAAGAATGCGTACACATGGTGATAGCATCCCTATTATGTAATGTATAACACGAATCAACAAACATCACAGTTGTTCACTTTACACAAACTATAGTTTAAGATACATCCAGCAAATTCATGTCTAGATGTACACCACTAGTAGCACTTTTGGGTTGTAAGTTGTAACTAAAACTACCCAATGATCATGATCCTACTTCGCCATGCAACTCAGCAGGGATAAATTTCATTACGATAACGAGGAATAATATCATAAAATCACAAAATATAAATTATTTTTAAGTACTTAATGTGAGTGAATTAACCATATTAAAGAAATTTAATTACAGCAAAATTAAATGTTCAGTACAAATGAATTAGTAAGTGTTTATTTCGT